>NC_135955.1:79805141-80105141 GCF_053455715.1 Rhinoraja longicauda | reverse complement strand
CCAACAAAAATTAGATCAAAAACCCATGATCTTTGCTTCTCAGGTCGATAAACAAGTCTATCACACTGAAAATAGTGAAACATGCAGAATTTAAAATGCCACTGGAATATTGTTTTTATTATATTTTACAAATCCCATCCTCACTTTGTCACTTTCAAGTAGCCTAAATATCTTCAGTTCTCAAATATCTGTAGTGCCCTGCACA
Organism: Rhinoraja longicauda; assembly: GCF_053455715.1. Taxonomy (NCBI): domain Eukaryota; kingdom Metazoa; phylum Chordata; class Chondrichthyes; order Rajiformes; family Arhynchobatidae; genus Rhinoraja; species Rhinoraja longicauda. The sequence goes on along the minus strand of NC_135955.1, from coordinate 80,104,936 downwards.
CAAACAATTAGCCCAATCTATGTATTGGTGGCTGGAGCATCCATCTGGAGACCCATGTGCTATCTCCCCTGTTACCAACCTTTCTTCCAACCCCATGTCACCCCATCATTTCCCCCAACTTTATCCTGTTCTCCCTCATCTCTATGGCAGTTTAAAAGGGAGGAATTGCAATCACGAAAATCCTCTTCAAAACTGCAGATACTGAAAATCTGAAACTAAACAAAAATGGTCATCTGTTGAATAGTCTTTGAGCTGGAAAATTAACTCTGTCTTTCTTTCCACAGATACTGCCAAACCTACTGAGTGGAAATTATATAAAGCAAGAGAAGGGTCCTAACTTGAAACATCGTCTATCCTTTCTCTCCACAGATGCCTCCTGACTTGTTGGGTTACTACACCACTTTGTCTTTTACGCAAGATTCCAGCATCTGTGATTCCTTGTGTCTCTATGTTCCAATTTTCAATTTATGTTCCAACACTCAATTTAGTCAAGGGTAAAGTCAAGAGTGTTTAATTGTCATATCCAATTTATACTGTAAGCAACCTGTTCCAAATGCTATATTCAAACAGTTCTTTTTCCACCATGTGGTGCATGAAGGCAGATCAATATAAAACTACATTATCTACTAATACAAAAAGACACTTTGAACCATGGACTAAGATATAGTTCATGCTTGTAGTTTTACCACATATAAATTTCTAATCTCAACTGCAAAATTAACATTAATATGGGTAATATGCTGGTGCAGCTGAGGCCTCACAATACCACAGACCTGGGATCGATACTGACATCAGGTGATGTCTGTGTATAGCTTGCATGCTCTCACTGTGAGTGTGTGGGTTTCCTACCACATCCCAAAGACGTGTTGGTCTGTTGGTTAATTGACCTCTAAATTAGCCCAAGTGTGTCAGCAGTTGTTGAGAAAGTGGGATAACATAAAACTAATATGAATGGGTGATCGATGGTTTGCATGAAGCACAAATCTAAATTAAATGCCTTCATTTAGCTCCTAGGGCCAACGTAATCAAGGGATATGGGGAAAAAGCAGGTGTACTGATTTTGGATGATCAGTCACGGTCATATTGAATGACGGTGCTGGCCTGAAGGGCCGAATGGCCTACTACTGCACCTATTTTCTATGTTTCTATGGACCCAGTGGGCCAAAGGGCCTGTTTCCATGCTGTATCTTTAAAACTAAAAATGAAAAAACTAATACAAAAACATCAAAGAAGATATTGTGAGGTAGTAGTGCAAAAGGTGCATTCCTGCTCTCCTAACTGAAATAAAGCAGGAATACTTCCCAAGGTCACACTGGAAAAGGCAGGGAAACAGAAAAATTCCAGTATAAATTTGAAGATTTCTGCATTCAATAACATATGTTTCAGCTGCTCATTTAGCCATCACAACAACCACAAAATATGGGCAAATATTATCATGTGTGGTTACATTGCTCAGTAATCTTACTATTCACCTGACTTGCAAGTTAAATCTTTGTTACACTGCAATGCGCTATCTTGCACAAAACACAGAAAGTATTTCCTCCCTATCTGGTTCTCTATGGATACTCTATCACTGCAGTAATTAATTTTGAGATCATCCTTAAAACATTTTCAATTTATTTTCCAAAATTCAACTACAGTATTCATTCGCTATAATAGTGACACTTAACATACCATGATTGATCTCAGTCCTCTTGCTCCTGTCTGGCGATCAATTGCTTTACATGCAATGGCACGCAGGGCATCCTCAGAAATTGAGAAATTACACTAAAATGTTCAGGAAAACATCAGTGAAAAATCCTATATCACCATGGTTTTTTTTTGTATTTTATATATAACGTATTTATATATATATATAGATTTGTGCTTTTGGAGAATATATTTTTAGTTGCTCAAACATTAGGAGCAACAACTAATGTTGTTCATCCTAATATTGATGAGTATTGGCTATTAGTGACAGAAATGCAGTGTTTTTAAAATACTGATTTAAGGACAGTGGAGCAATTCAACAATCAATACAATTTTTTTAATGCTGTTTTTTTTTAAAATGCTTGAACTGATAGTAGAGGCTTTGTCAACAATAAAGCAAATGCTTGCACATAAATTATGAAGTCATGACTTTGATCACAATATATTAGTTTACATCTGACATAAATGTTTGATGTTTTTGACATGTACCATCATCAGTCATGAAAAATGTGTATTGATTTCTGATATTTCACTATTTCAAAATAGAACAATTTAAAATAAGTGACTGAAACCAGTTCAAAACTTAGGCACTTCATTTCTGAATGATTAAAAACTGGAAGCAAGGGAGATACAGGGGTCCTTTTGCGTTATTCATTAAAATGTCTTGGACTTATACAGATACTAAGTAAACAATACAAACAGAATGATTTCTGTGAAAGCACTGGAAGTATGTGGAGGTTATGCCACAGTACAGGCACTAGGTCGAGCATATCTGGAGTACAATCTGTTCTGGACACCATACCTTGAGAAGAACATACATACACTTTGCAAAGAATATAATGTGGATCTAGCAGTATGAAACCTGGATTCCAACTTTAAATCTGAGGAGAGGTTAAGAAGCTAGGTCTATATTCTTCTAAGTTAGAAGACTAACATGTGAATTAATTGATTCCTTCATTGCTTTAAGGAAATAATTAGACAAATAGAAGTCAATTATTCCTGCTGGTTTAGACGTCCAAGACCAGGTGTCATGACCTAAAATAACAATAGACAATAGGTGCAGGAGTAGGCCATTCTGCCCTTCGAGCCAGCACCGCATAACAGATCGGCTTTTTGTGGAGTTCAGTAAGGAAATACCTAGCAAAGGATAGTTGAAGTCAGAAACTCTCTGCTGCCAATGGAGGCACTTTTACATGAACTGTTAATTTAAAAACCAAGTTGCCTTTTTTTCCTAAGATAGACACAAAAGAGTATAGGAGCAAAGAGGTCCTTCTACAGTTGTACCGGGCCCTGGTGAGACCGCACCTGGAGTACTGTGTGCAGTTTTGGTCTCCAAATTTGAGGAAGGATGTTCTTGCTATGGAGGGCGTGCAGCGTAGGTTCACTAGGTTAATTCCCGGAATGGCGGGACTGTCGTATGTTGAAAGGCTGGAGCGATTGGGCTTGTATACACTGGAATTTAGAAGGATGAGGGGGGATCTTATTGAAACATATAAGATAATTAGGGGATTGGACACATTAGAGGCAGATAACATGTTCCCAATGTTGGGGGAGTCCAGAACAAGGGGCCACAGTTTGAGAATAAGGGGTAGGCCATTTAGAACGGAGATGAGGAAGAACTTTTTCAGTCAGAGAGTGGTGAAGGTGTGGAATTCTCTGCCTCAGAGGGCAGTGGAGGCCAGTTCGTTGGATGCTTTCAAGAGAGAGCTGGATAGAGCTCTTAAGGATAGCGGAGTGAGGGGGTATGGGGAGAAGGCAGGAACGGGGTACTGATTGAGAGTGATCAGCCATGATCGCATTGAATGGCGGTGCTGGCTCGAAGGGCTGAATGGCCTACTCCTGCACCTATTGTCTATTGTCTAAAAACCTGGAGTAACAGGCAGCATCTCTGGAGAGAAGGAATGGGTGATGTTTCGGGTCGAGACCCTTCTTCAGACTTTTTTTGTTTATCCATTCAATGGATGTGATCATAGCTGGAAATGCAATCATTTATTGGCTAGAACTAGTTTTTGTTGCATGGAGGCAAGTTTAGGTGTGTCTGAAATCTACCATAGGATAGACTGGGAAAGAATATTATGCATGCTATGTACAGTCTTGATGACGGGGTCTACATGTGACATTGGAGTGCTGGATTTGTGATAATGAAAGGTATTAAGGGATATGGAACAGAGCAAACATGGAGGCCAACTTCAGTCATGTATGTCTCAATTTCAGTTGTTTAATCAAAAGATGGCAGTGCGTGCAGGAAGAGGAATTCAAAGGAATTCAACCCTTTGTGACTCAGTCAGGTTCAGGGTTGACTGTTGTGATTTTGACAACAGAACCTCCAATAGCTTCAGATGTGCAGAGGGTAGACAGTGGGAGGATGTCCAAACTTCTTTCCAAATAGAGGTAACAAAAGCAGAGGCAAATATTTTAGCAGCAGACAAACTGTGGTTGGAACTGAGGCTTAGGAAGTAATTCCGTGAAAGTGAAAATTGCCAATTATAATGATGTGGTGCAGATTTGTGATTGGAAACTCACTTCAGAGTGAAATACAACACCTGTTTTTGAATAATCTGGTTAAGTCTTACGAGAACACGCTCTGACAGGAGTTTCACTTGTTCTGATATTCAAATAGGGGAAGTTGCAGTTCTGATATTGGATGTCAGTCAAATCTTTAGGGAATTTAAGAAATAGTGGAGAACTCAAGATATATGAGTCTGTCGAAGGGTTCCGACCCGAAACGTCACCCATCCTTTTTCTCCAGGGATGCTGCCTGTCCCACATAATTACTCTAGCACTTTGTGTCTACCTTTGGTATATACCAGCATCTGCAGTTCCTTCCTACACATCAAAATATATATGTTGATTAAATTGAGCTGGATGTCATCAGTAGATATATGGAATGAATGCTGTGCTTTTGGATGATCAAATACATCAAAAGTACTAATCCCAATTTCCCTTTCTGAAACAAACCCACTCTTAGCTTTCCATTGCATCAAGAATTCCCCATATCTGATGAGTTTTGTTGTTGTTATTGGCATTTATATCTATTGTCTCATATATAGATAATCTTCCTTTATGGAGTCTCACCAGATCACCCCACCACTGGTGTCATACAAACACCATGTGTGCTTATAATTAAAACTGGCTCACACTTGCTTCATTGTACAAATCAGTCATTTTGCATAGTTTATTATTACCCCAAGGCATTACCCAGACTACATTGTAAAGCACTGACAGCAATTGAAGATCAACAGTGAAAAACGGAGCATTGTGGGAGTAAGGGAAAGATTTAATAGGTAACTGAGGGGTATCCTTTTCACACAAAGGGTTGTGGGTGTATGGAACGAGCTGTCGGATGAGGTTGTTGAGGCAGGGACTATTGCAACATTTAAGAAACATTTAGACAGTACACGAATTGGACAGGTTTGGAGGGATATGGGCCAAAAGCAGGAAGGTGGGACTAGCGTAGATGGGACACGTTAGCCTGTATGGGCAAGTTGGGCCGAAGGCCCTGTTTCCACGCTATATGACTCTATAAGTTTGGTTACAGTTTGCCTACCATGTAGTGATTGAAAGGTTTTGCTGCTTAAAACACTAGCACATTTTTTGTTACCTCACTCTATATAAATTGAATAATTAACTTATTTTCTAATATTCTGAAAATTTATAAGTGCAAAAGTCTGCTTCTGCCCTGCTCATACCTTATCTATGCCAAACAGCATATGGTACTGAGTAATTATTGCGTTCCGTGGTTTTGTCAAAATCTGAACTAATAGATCCTCATTTAAACTGTGCAGTGCATGAACCACAGGAAATCTTCCTACAAATTCTGGAATCATTCCATATTCGATTAGGTCCCTGGCCTCCGCCTGATTGAGTAACTTGTCTCTCTCTTGGAACTCTTCCTGGGTATTCAATCCTGAGGAATCAGCCAGGCCAGCCGCAGCTGCAACTCGACGGCGGGCACTCAAGTCAGATGCTGCACCAAATCCCAGGTACTGAGTGAAAAAAAATAACGATTGTACTTATGATTTTTTTTAAAGTGCTTTATTATGCAAATGTTTACTGATTTACAGCTTTACAGCCTTTATCAAGAGAAACATCAACATTAACTCTGCTGCGAAACTCTGAGTTGAAGAGAAACTTGGGGGAGAATTAAAGTAGAAACACAGAACTGCAGATGCTGGTTTACAAAAAAAAGACAAAGTGCTGGAGTAACTCAGCGGGGTCAGGCAGCATCTCTAGAGAACATGAGAGGTGATGTTTTGGGTCAGAGCCCTTCTTCAGACCCTGTGAACATGAATGGATGATATGTTGGGATTGAAGAAGGGTCCTTACCCGAAAAGTCATCTATCCATGTTCTCCAAAGACGCTGCCTGACCTGCTGAGGCAGTTAGCAATTTTTACCTTTTTGTGGGGGGAGACTTAAGGGGCCCACTGAAGCCATTTTTTAGGCGACTGCCGGCGACAGTCATAGCAGATTGCCAAAATTTTATTTTACACTACGACAATGAGCATGACAATGCCGAGTCAGGTCGATTCAAGTTACTTTTTTTGTGAAACTAGCACCTGGCTAAGAGATTGCACCGTCTTCGGAAACATCGCAAAATTCCCACACTTATCAATGCTTCTCCGGCGTCCTAATTTTCGCTGAAATTACTGATAAGTCTGTTATTACTTGAGAGTTTTGAAATATAACATCTTGCCCGGGTTATTTGAAAACGAAGCTTCACGGTAACAAGGCATAAACTGGATTGACTTCCAGTTTACTAATAGCACTATTAAGAAATTTAATTTTAAACGTGGTTAAATTGATTTTTATGCGGAGTGTGGGCATTCTTTGAAAATGTACAGGAGATGCATATCTGGTTTCTGGGTTGCATATCTAGGTTGGGAGCCTACTTTAAAAGTAATCGCTGATGGCCATAAACATCGCAAAATTCCCACGCTTACCTGACCGTCAAACTGTCGCCTCCAATCTACCTGTCAAATGTCCTGACGGTAAATAAATTGGTTAAACACAAGTATTTTATGTATCTTCAAATGACTTTACTTAATTTAATATTACGTGCTTTTAAATGCATCTGCGACAACTTAGCCCACAATAAGCAACGATACCTGGTGACAAGCCAGTTGTCGCCAAGAAATTTCTATCCAGAATTTTTTTCAGCAGCGGGCCGAGATCCACTACGATTCTTTGAAGACTCCTCACGATCATGCCCGCGACACCCCGGCGAACTGTCAGTGACAGCCTAGTCACCGGCAGTCGCCTTAAAATCGCCTGTGGGACAGGCCGTTTAAAGACTGTTTATTCACTTTAATAGTTGGATTATAACTATGGTGATGAGGAGTGTCAGGAATCATCAGTTTACAAAACTTTACACGGAATTTTGACACTAAGGGGAGGGAGCACATGACTGGTGTGGCACAGTGGTGCAGCAGGTAGAGTTGCTGTCCCACAGCGCCAGAGTCTCGGGTTCAATCCTGACTTCGGATTTTGTCTGTGTGGGTTTGCCTTTTTCCCTGTGACCGTGTGTGTTTCCTCCTGGTGCTCTGGTTTCCTCCACATCCCAAAGATGTGCAGGTTCGCAGGTTAATTGGCCTCTGTAAATTGCCCCTAGTGTGTAGTGATGCCATAACATAGAACTAGTGTGAATGGTTAATCAATGGTCAATGTGGACTCAGTGGGCCAGTGATTCCGTGCTGTATCACTGAACTAAACTGGGTATCTGACTGCTTCCCATCCGATTAAATAATATAATGTATTTTTACTTTGATTCAATTACCTAAATGATAATTTAAAACCTTCACAGTAAATTAATTTTATTTTATTTATTTATCTATTTATTTGTTTATTTTATTTTTTATTTTTCCGGTCAATACAACACAACAGATTGACCATACAGTTGTGAAAGTTAAATAGTACGAAATCATTTTATCAAAAATAAAACAATATAATCACACATGATATTCTCTGACGAAAAAAAAGGTGTAGGCAGAAGCCAAAGCTTATTGTGCCTACCCTTAATACATAACAAAGCATTACCCTAACTAGCCAAAATAGCAGTGAAACAAAAACAATAAAACAAAATATAATAAAAAAACACAACATCTTAAGTCAGTAAATGACAGTAATCTGGAGAGTGTTGTAGAGCAGAGGGTTCTAGGAGTGCAGGTACATAGTTCCTTGAAAGTGGCATCAGAGGTAGATAGTGTGATCAAGAAGACATTTGTTTCTTTGGCCTTCACCAGTCAGGATATTGAGTATTGAAGTTGGGACGTTATGTTACAGTTTTACAAGATGTTGGTGAGGCCACAATTGGAAAATTGGGTTCAGTTTTAGTCACACTGCTATAGGATGGACATTGTTAAGTTGGAAAGAGTGCAAAGAAGATTTATGAGGATGTTGCCAGGACTCAAGTGCCTGTGCTGTCTGGAGAATTTATGCGGGCTAGAACCTTATTCCATGGAGTGCAGCAGGCTGAGGGGTGATCTTATAGAAGTGCATAAGATCATAAGGGCAATAGATCTTGCATTCATGAATGCAAGAATTTTACAAAAATCAAGAACCAGAGAACATAGGTTTAAGGTGAGGGAGAAAGATTTAATAGGAAGTTGAGGGGCAACTTTCTTTTTACAAGGCTGTAATTGCAAGGCTACAAAGGAAGGATGCTCTGCTAGTGAGCATCCGGCTACAGGTGTGGTGGAACAAACACTTCTGTGCTCCAACCTTTCTATTATTCTGAAATTAGATCCAAACACAAAAAAAATGTTTCAGGGAATCACAGAGGATAGTATAAAGAACTACAAAATGTTGCAGGGACATTGTGACAAATAGTGGCATTATGATCTTTCCCCAGATGTGAATTATGAAAATGTAATGAAAGTGATGACTCTGATATTATCTGTAATAATTCAAGAAAGATACATCCAAACAAAAGTGCTTCAAGGGAATTTTTTCTTTATATATATATAGAATTAATAAAAGTAATATTGTCTAGCCAATACAGAAACATCCTCCAGACGTTACAGGAAAATCCAATATGGCAATGGATTTCAGGAACTCCGTACGGAGTTTGTACGTTCTCCCCGTGAGCTGCGTGGGTTTTCTTTAAGATCTTTGGTTTCCTCCCACACTACAGAAATATTGGTTTGTAGGTTAATTTGCTTGGTACAAATGTAAAATTGTCCCTAGTGTGCGTAGGGTAGTGTTAATGTGTGGCGATCGCTGGTTGGTACGGACGTGGTGGGCCGAATGGCCTGTTTCCACACTGTACAACTAAACTAAACTAGATTAAACTTGTTGGCATGAGAAAAATGTTGTTGAATTATGGAACCTTCTGGTCAAGCATTGCAAATTTATGCAAAATCGTGTCTCAGATATCATAATGCCATGATTACAGCAGCGTAACTAGCACTAGGAGAACAATTATCATGGACATTGGAAATAATATTAGTTAAGAACTGACTTTTTCGTTTTTCCTCCTGCTGATTATTCTGTCCAATCCATTAAAAGCTCCTGAACCTACAAAGAGAATGTTGGTGGTATCCACCGGAATGGTATCGGTACGATATCTCCGTGAGCTGCGTTCTGGAACATTTACTATTGTTCCCTCTATCAGTTTCAACAAGCCCTGCAAAATACAACATGTACCATTATCAAACTTTAAAAGAAAAATGCAATTTCATCCAATGTACTTTTCAGAGTATATATTTTATATGCCATAAATGTCATCTTTATACGCCGATTTGCATATCATTAAACCACATTGATGTAGGGAATTAATGTAAGGCTATATAACAAAATTAAACAAAAACTGTGCAATCCTTACCTTGGGTCACCGTCCTAAAATCAGAAACTTTCTTCCGCAGCTGCTCAGCTGTTTGCTGCACAGGTGAGAGACAACACTTATTCAACTACTACTGTGCAATGTTTGATCTCTGTGTTATAGAGGCAGGGAGAAGGAGCAGATTTTTTTTTTAAGATTGGAGAATGGAGACATTATGGTTGAGAAAGACCCAACCAGATGAGGATCTTTTCTGTAGAAAACTGAAATGTGATAATTAATCTCACCAGTTTGTTAAGATTATAAATATGGTTCATGGAGTAAACAAAGAGAAAATATCTCTGCATTTGGAAAAGTCTTAAAATGCTGGGGTAAAAATATAGCAAAACCTGAAGCTTAAAATATTTTTCAGTCGTCTTCACTATGTTTAAAATTTGAGCAATATGGCATCAACAAATCGACTTCACGTGCAATATCCCCATCCTGCTACCTTATTGGATATTTTCACTCACTTGTTGCACACCTTCTCCGCCTACATCACGAAGCTGATGTATTCCTGGAATTGCTCCAATCTTATCCACTTCGTCAAGAAACACAATTCCTATTAGATTAAAAAAGAAAAATAAATATTCAAAATATTGGCGTCCCCTTATTTTGAGACTCTGATCTCCAATTCTGTACACTCCAACCTAAGATCATAAATGATAGGAGCAGAATTAGGCCATTCAGCCCAAGAAGTCTACCCTGCCATTCAATCATGGCTGATCTATCTCTCCCTCCTAACCCCATTCTCCTCTCACCCTAACCCCAGTACCTCTGACACTTATACTAAACAAGAAATCGAGGGGAATATCATTCCCACATCCACCCTGTCAATCCCCGTTAGAATTTTGTATGTTTAAATTTAATCTTTCTTCATTTAATCTCTCCCAGTAACACAAACGTATGATCTCTGGGATGAATCTGGTGAACTTTCACTGCATTTCATCTATCACATACATATTCTTACCTTGGTCGGGAAAACAGACCTATATACAATATTCCAAATGCAGGCCCTGTATAATTGGTGTGGAACTCTCTAATTTTATATAAATCTTCCTGCAATAAATGTCAACAATTTTTTTGCCTTCCTATTTGGTTGCAGCACCTGCATAATACCTTTCAATAATTTGTGTACAAGGACACCCATGTCGTTTGAACACCATCTCCCTTAATTTTCTTAACAATTAAAAATAAAACACTTCAATCTTTCTCTCAAAGTGGATAACCTGAGATTTTCAAGCATTATATTTCAGCCATCATGTCCTTTCCCATTCATTTAACCTGTTGATATCCCCTGATGCACTTCTGCATCCTTCTAAAAGCCCGTGTTGCCACCCAACTTTGTAAACTTAGACACATTACACTTGGGAAAAAAACTGCAGATGCTGGTTAAAATCGAAGGTAGATACAAAATGCTGGAGTAACTCAGCAAGTCAGGCAGCATCTCTGGAGAGAAGGAATGGGTGACGTTTTGGGTCAAGACCCTTCTTCAGTCTGAAGACTGAAGAAGGGTCTTGACCCAAAACGTCACCCATTCCTTCTCTCCAGAGATGCTGCCTGACTTGCTGAGTTACTCCAGCACTTTGTGTCTATACTGGATCTCCTCATCCAAATCATTGACTTGAGTAGCTGGGACTTGATCCCTCTGGCAACAAATTATTCAAAGCATCTCAGCATGATAATTGTTCTCCTTATCCATTTGTTAATTTTAACCCAAAAAATATCAAACATAATTGCTAAACACATTGCATCCTCTCCATAAATCCATGTTCACTTAGCCCAATTCTAATATGACTTTTCAAGTTCCTTGTTGCCACTTCCTTAATAATTAATCCCAGCATTTCCCTACTAATCATTCCCAACTAATTTGTCCATAGTTCTCTATTCCCTTGCCACCCAGCCATCCTGCCAGTCTGCGTAAACCATTCTAAAACTTAGAGTCATAGAGTCATAGTGATAGAGTGATACAGTGTGAAAACAGGCCCTTCACCCCAACTTGCCCACACTGGCCAACATGTCCCAGCTACACTAGTCACATCTGCCTGCGCCTGGTCCATATCCCTCCAAACCTGTCCTATCCATGTCCCTGTCCAACTTCTTCTTAAACGATGGGATAGTCCCAGCCTCAACTACCTCCTCTGGCAGTTTGTTCCATACACCCAAAAAAGAAAAAGTTACCTCTCGGATTCCTACTAAATCTTTTCCCCTTCACCTTGAACCTATGTCCTCTGGTGCTCGATTTCCCTACTCTGGGCAAGAGACCGTGTATCTATCCGGTCTATTCCTCTCATGATTTTGTACACCTCTGTAAGATCATCCCTCATCCTCCTGCGCTCCAAGGAATAGAGACCCAGCCTACTCAACCTCTCCCTATAGCTCATACCCTCTAGTCCTGGCAATATCCTTGTAAATCTTTTCTGAACCCTTTCAAGCTTGACAATATCTTTCCTTTAACATGGTGCCCAGAACTGAACACAATATTCTAAATGCAGTCTCACCAACGTCTTATACAACTGCAACATGGCCTGCCAAGTTCTATACTCAGTAAACTGACTGATGAAGGCCAATGTGCCAAAAGCCTTTTCGACCACCTTATCTACCTGCGACTCGACCTTATACAAACCATGCACCTGCACTCCTAGATCACTCTCTTCTACAACACTCCCCAGAGGCCTACTATTTATTGTGTATGTCCTGCCCTTGTTAAACATCCAAAATACAGCACCTCACACTTCACTGCATTCAATTCCATCGACCATTCCTCAGCCCACCTGTTCAATTGATCCAGATCCCGCTGCAATCTTTCACAACCATATTCACCATCTGCAAAACCACTCACTTTTGTATCATCAGCAAACTTGCTAATCTTGCCCTGATCGAATCCTGAGGCACCACTAGTCTCAGGCCTCCAGTCCGAGAAGCAACCTTCCACATCACCCTCTGCTTTCTTCCATGGAGCCAATTTGCTATCCATTCAGCTATCTCTCCTTGCATCCCATAAGATCTAATCTTCTAGAGCAGCCTACCATGCGGAACCTTGTTGAATGCCTTACTGAAATTCAACTACACAACATCTACATCTCTGCCTTCATTGACCTTTTTGGTCAGGTCTTCAAAAAAAGAACTTGGTCTTTGGATGATGACAATCAGTGTAGCATTTGTCCTCTAAACTGTAAAATGCAAGGCTAATAGATCTCGGGAGTAATTGCCTTTCAATCCTGTTAGTTTTCTGAAGATACATTTTTCATATGCTGGTTTCTTTCAGCTCCTCATTCTGGACCTGTTGTTGTCCAATATTTCCAGCAGGTTTTGTGTGCCTTCTTTGTGAAGACATAATTTTTCTTCCATTTCCTTATTGCCAATATAATCTCTCCTGTCTCAATCTGTAGGGGACCCATGTTAGCCTTTGTTATTTTCTGAGGGGGGTTTCTGTATCTATTGATGCTTTTATAGTCCACTGATATGGCACATATGTGCCCTGAAAGAATACAAGTAGGCATTAATTAGTTGTTCCGTATTTGAAGTGATCTATTGCGGTCTATTTTGTAAATGTCAATTGTAACTATTCATAACAGGTGCCTTGAAATGAGGTTACTTACCCTTCAGCAAGTGGTAAAGTAAAATCAATTTACTTTGAATATAGTATAACATGGACAATTTGGCAACAATATTTTTTTACAGGAATTAAGGGAGAGAGTAAAGTTTCACAATGCATTTAATTTCCACTACTTCCCTTCTTTATGTATATATTTTTTAACTAAATATAAAAGTAATTTTCAATAACGTGATATATTAAATAGATACATTTATCTTAAGCACAATGATGCACCAATTATCCAGATCAATCCTGTTTAAAATGTTATAACTTACTATTTTTTCCTTTTTTGTGATACACTTCTTGCTTCTTTTGTCTAAAATGTTTAAACTTATCCTGCTTCCCATTGCTAATTTACATAATGCAGTGCAGAATTGATATACAATCTATCCAATTGCAACAATTTATATAACTATTGAGGATCGTCTATTTACGATTGTATATCCTTATGCCATACTGAGCAATACTACAAAAGAACTGATGCATTTGAACATACAATATATAACCATGGGTAAAGAAATAGTCAAACACTAATATTTACCCATTCTCCTCAGTTGATTGTTTTACTGACATAATTTAAAGAAATTATTTTACCTTGCTGAGCTCTGGCAACATTGAACTTTGCATTTTGTAATAGCTTAGCAATGACCGATTCAATGTCTTCACCAACATATCCAGATTGTGTTAGGCATGTGCAGTCACAGATTGCAAATGGTACATCCAAACACTTGGCCAATGTTTGAGCCAACAATGTTTTCCCTATGAAAGACAAGCAGAATGTTTGAATTTGAAACTAAAAATGCTTAGTGCTTAAAATCGTTGTCAATCAATTTAATTCTTCAAAGATATTTCTGACTACAAAAGGCCTTGACCTCTTTCCAACACATTCTTATTGTATATTTCATGTCTGTATACTGCTTATACTTCTGGCATTCAGAGGTTGTCCATGTTCTATGCAAAGTCTCCTGTGCAGTAGCAGACAGTAGGCCAATGTTACTGGCGAACTACTGCTATTGTTACAGCTTTCAATAACAATCTGCCTTCAGCTGTTCTTGAAATCACAATGTTGTCCCATTTAATAAATGCTGCCTGCCCCGAAAGAATGGTGCAGATTGCAGTAACTGCAGCATGAAACCAGAACAAAATGCACAAAATTGAACAACTTATTTGCACCAGTATGAAGATCACAGGTCAATTCCCTATTATCCTAATGTACATTTTGTTTTAGATGATGGAATTAAAAGTAACACTAGCAAATTTGCAGATGACACAAAGCTGGGTGGGGGTGTGAACTGCTTAGAGGATGCTAGAAGGTTGCAGGGTGACTTGGACAGATTGAGTGGGATGGGCAGATGCATGGCAGATGCAGTATAATGTAGATAAATGTGAGATTATCCACTTTGGTGGCAAGAACAAGGAGGCAGATTATTATCTTAATGGTATCAGATTAGGAAAAAGAGAAGTGCAACGAGACCTGGGTGTCTTTGTACACCAGTCACTGAAAGTAAACCTGCAGGTACAGCAGGCAGTGAAGAAAGCTAATGGCATGGTGAAACCACATCTGGAGTATTGTGTGTAGTTTTGTCTGCTAATTTGAGGAAGGACATCCTTGCTATTGAGGCAGTGCAGCATAGGTTCACGAGGTTAATCCCCGGGATGGCGGGACTGTCATATGAGGAAAGATTGGAAAGACTGGGCTTGTATTCATTGGAATTTAGATGAGAAGGGATCTTATAGAAATGTATAAAATTATAAAAGGACTGGACAAGCTAGATGCAGGAAAAATGTTCCGAATGCTGTGGTAGTGGTAGTCCAGAACCAGGGGCCACAGTCTAAGAATAAAGGGGAGTCCATTTAAAACTGAGGTGAGAAAGAACTTTTTCACCCAGAGTTGTGGAATTCTCTGCCACAGAAGGCAGTGGAGGCCAATTCACTGGATGAATTTAAAAGAGAGTTGGATGGAGCTCTTGGGGCTAGCGGAATCAAGGGATATGGGGAGAAGGCAGGCACGGGTTACTGATTGTGGATGATCAGCCATGATCACAATGAGTGGCGGTGCTGGCTCAAAGGGCCAAATGGCCTCCTCCTGCACCTATTTTCCATGTTTTAAACTCCCACTCACATGCAATTTTGAAATTAGTTTGATATTGGTTGTGACGCATTCATTGATACTGCAAGATTTTCAATGAACATTTTCGATGTCCATATGAATATTCTCTATCCGCAATCTTAAAAGAATCTAATTTATCTGGGATAAAATTATTGTTTAAATTGTAGGGACATAGGGATTGGCTGGAAGAGCTCGAACCCTCGGATTGGCTAGCGATGTCACAAGGTGTGCCAGCGCGAGAGAGATAAGCAGTCTAGCGTTGAACTCTGTTTAGGTAAGACGTTAGGTAGTTGTCTGCAGTTTGAGTGTTGCGATTGTCACGGAGTTTTTAGAACCATGCAATAAACTTCGTCTGCAACATCCATCCGCTATCAGACTCGCTACAAAATAAAGTTTTGTTGGACCTGGTTCATTTATTGCTAACACCATCTCATTTTAACCTTCGGTATCTTGTCAAACTAAGTAATTCTATGAAACTGGAAGTGGCATTTTGGCCGTAAGTAACATTGTAGTTCATGGTAATATTCACTAGTAAATAAATAATTTTAAGTGATTTGCAATTTGAGCACACTATTATTTAGGGAATGCTACAGTTTTGAGGAATGCAATACTTTACATTAAATGTTAATTGAGTGTTCCATTTCCCTTCTTGGGTCAACATTAAAAAAGTTTCATACTATATGGAAAGTTTCCAGTCAGGTTTCAAGGCCCAGGTTTCAGAGTCTGCCTTGTTGAAGGTACACAACGACCTGCTTCTCGCCATCGACACCGGCGACTGTGCAATCTTGGTTCTTCACGACCTCAGCGCAGCTTTCGATACAGTGAATCACACCATCCTTATTGACTGTCTCCGGTACGGGGTTGGCGTTGATGGCACTGCCCTGAGCTGGTTCGTTTCCTACCTCAAAAATAGGAGTTTCTCCATCAACATAGGCAATTATTCCTCTTCCCCAGCTAGCCTCTCCTGCGGGGTTCCACAAGGCTCCATCCTAGGCCCCATTCTCTTCTCTCTGTACATGCTCCCCCTCGGCCAAATCATTCAATGGCACGGCATTTCTTTCCACTGCTATGCGGATGACACACAGCTTTATCTCCCCCTGAAACCCAACAACCGGTCAAATTTAATCAGCCTCATGCACTGCCTTGAGGACATAAAATGTTGGATGGCACAGAACTTCCTTCAACTAAACGAGAGCAAGTCTGAGGTCATCCTATTCGCCCCCCCCCCCCCCCCCCCCGACTCCATCAAAACGATAACAGGCAGCCTTGGAAGCCTATCCACCCTAGTCAAATCGCATGTCAAAGACCTTGGCGTGATATTTGACTCTACATTAAAGTTTGACAAGCAAGTCAACGCTGTGGTAAAAGCCAACTTCTTCTAGCTTCGTACCATAGCTAAAATCAAACCATTCCTCCAATTTTACGACATTGAAAAAATCATCCACGCAATCATTTCCTCCCGCCTAGACTACTGCAACTCCCTATATACTGGGATCAGCCAATCAGCCCTGTCCCACCTGCAATTGGTCCAAAACACCGCAGCGAGACTCCTGACGGGTACCCTTAAAAGGGACCACATCACCCCGATTCTTTTCTCCCTCCACTGGCTCCCAGTACAGAACAGAATCAACTTCAAGCTCCTCCTATTCACATACAAAGCCCTAAACGGGCTTGCCCCCCCCCCCCCCCCCATATCAAAAATCTTCTAACCCACCTCTCTATCTCCAGGTCCCTCAGGTCGGCCGACTTGGGGCTACTGACTATCCCGCGGTCTAGGCTTAAGCTCAGGGGTGACCGCGCTTTTGCGGTTGCAGCTCCTAGACTGTGGAACAGCATCCCTCTCCCCATCAGAACTGCCCCCTCCTTTCGACTCCTTTAAGTCCAGGCTCAAAACCTATTTCTACTCCCTAGCGTTTGAGGCCCTCAGAGGGGGCGCTGTGAACTGTTTATGTATGTGCTGTTACGTTTGTGTGCCATTGTATGTTCGTTCTTAGTACCTGAACTGATGTACAACACTTTGGTCAATGTGGGTTGTTTTTAAATGTGCTATACAAATAAAATTGACTTGACTTGACTTGACTTGACTATTCAAAATACTGCAATGAGTACTTCCATTAACCTCAATAACATTCCTCCCTCAACTAATATCACTATCATATACAGAGAGAGATGACCCATTCACCACATTGCTGTCTTGGATGTTGCCTTTGTTAACTTACTGATGTGATTTTATTTTAATAACTAATTGAAGATTTTGGGTAGTTTTGCGAGAAATGGCAAAAATGCAAATTATTATATTGAATATGTCAGATTCATTTTGTAACCAAACAATATAACCCAGTCTTCATGGGCAGATTTATTTGTACTGTATTGCACCACTGAAACTAAGAAAAATGAAATAATATTTAAAACACACTAATACCTGAACCTGTGGGGCCAAGCAGAATGATGTTACTTTTGTCCAGATGAACAGTATCATCAACAGAGTCAAGGTTCTTCCGAAAATCTCTCCATAGTGCCGGTTGTGATAAAAAAGACGAGGGTGGAATCAATTCTGTTAAATGCAGTTGTTCTGTAGAAATGTAAAAATGGACATCTTGTAAATCCTTATCTATAGTTGGGAAAATGTTGAGAAATCTGATGTAAAGCTGCAAAAAACAGAGAGGCCATACAGGCAGACGTTTACTACAGGGATTCAGGTTTCAAAGAGTTCAATTTCCCAAAAGTATACTCTAAAAAAAATGACAACACTAAACATATGGTCCATAAACATCCACATCATTTACTTTGCACCATCTCTTGCCTCTCAATCCAAACTCGCACACAAACTCACTGATACCCCACAGGTAATTAATCAACCATGATAGCTACAACTCCCAAATAAATTACAGAAGACTCAATAACACACTTTCCTCTAAACTTATTCAATTAGGATGTGTGCCCCATTGACAAGTCCAGCATTTATTACCCTATCCCTATTCACCCTTAAGTAATTAGTGGTAAGATCACGTCTTCACTATCACTTCATGAAAGTGCTGCCAGGGGTTGACAGGTGCTTGGAATTCCAAAATGCAGTGATAGCTTGAAGTTAACACTGTATACTATTTGCATCATCATCTAAATAGTTTACTTAAGCAAATCACTTTTACAGGATGCAGTATTGCACAATACCCCACAGATGCCTAACTTTAAACCCATTTTGTACCCATGTAAAGGATGTCATGTGCAATACCTTAACTCCCAAACCCAATTCCATCAGGAATGGGAACAAGATAGTCCTAACTGATTTTGTTTCCTTCCTTCTAAAGAGAGCTTCATTGAGTCCTTAATTTGAAATTAGTTATTGCAATAAAGCCGACAGATTACATCAGGGTTTTTCTTCCCTTTCGGTAAAGCTATTTATTCCAAAAAATAAAATTAATCTAAAATTCATCTGGTTTTGCTTGGGCTACATGCCATGCATTTCGTACACAAACATTACAGGGGTTTAAAATGGCAAAGATCAGGGTAAGTGACTGAACTTTGCAAGCCAACATCCAAGAAGGGGAAAGTTAAAAGGAGATTTCCAAAGAAAGTTTTGTGGTAACTGCCAGGGGAGGTGGTGGTAGCAGATAAAATATCAACGTTTCAAAGGCATTTGAACAGGCATATGAAACAGCAAACAATGGAGGGGGAAGAACTGCATGCAAGAAGATGGGATTAGTTTAATTTGGCATCTTGGTTGGCACAGATAACATTTCTATGTTCTATCAAATATGTGGGAATCCTTGGGCTGTGACTGATTAGAAAGAGAAGCATGCAGGAGAGCACAAGGCACCTTGAATTCCTTCAGTTGTAGCACACAGAATCCCAGTACAAATTTGAGAAGGAAAACACCAACTTCTGTACTCCCCATCCATCCATCCATATCCATCCATATCCATCCATATCCATCCATATCCATCCATATCCATCCATATCCATCTATCCATCCATCCATCCATCCATCCATCCATCCATCCATCCATCCATCCATCCATCCATATCCATCCATCCATCTCCATCCATAAAAACACTTCCTGCCCCAACTGTGGCAGAGTTTCAGATCACACATTGGCCTCATCAAAATCAAAACCCACAGAGCTGGAGTGGAGTATTGTGCAACCCTGAAGTACTGTTTGTGAAAAAGAGAAAACTTGCCTCTGGGAGAGCTTGAGTACTCTTCACCATAACCCTCAGAGCACTGTGTGACATCAGGTAGAATATTGTTGTTTAGTCGTTTATAGTGATTGTAGACAGCTACCGAGAGAACTTTCTTTGCTTGGTTTTGACCAATAATATATTCATCCAAAAATCGATGGAGCTGAAACCAAAGATGTTGAATAATATTTCAAAATACAAGCAGTATTCAACCAGAGGAATACCTTCAGCAACAGACTGGTTCCACCAAGATGCAGAACAGAACGCCACAGGAGATCCTTCTTCGCTATGACTATCAAACTTTACAACTCCTCCCCCTTCTGTCGTAGGGTAGACTGAGACTGATACTGACTCCCCTCCACCCCCTCAATCTTTGCACATCCCCCAAGCCTTTCCACTTATCTCTTTAATTTCATGTTTCATGTATTTTGGGTTTTTTTTTTATGACTGTTGGCAGATCAATTTCCCTCCTGGGATAAATAAAGTTCTATCGTATCATATCGAATCATTATTTTCCACCTGATCCTTCATACCTCCTCTGTCCTTCATTAGGTTTTGGGCTGATTTTCTACACCAGGGCCTTTTTCCTGCACTATTCCCATATCCCTTGATTATCTAGAAACTGATTGGTAACGTGTCCCTGTGAGTGTTCCCTGTCGTATGTAAAAGGAAGGCTGGCACTGGCAGAGCAGCCATTTTGGGAGCGGCTGTGTTTGGAGTAGCTGTATTGAGGTAAAGTCCTATGTTTGAGGTAGGTGTTAAGGCTTTGACTCAAGACACTTAGAGCTGTGTTTGATGATAACTGTTGAGGCTTTGGTTTGAGAGGCTGAGTGACAGCAAGATATGGTAAGGCCTTTTTTTTGCAGCCCTTCTTTAATCTAAGAGCAGTTGGCGAGGCAGTTAGGGCAATGGTATGCTCCCCTTGCACACTGTGGGAAGTCAGGGAACTTCCGGTGTCCCTGATAAATACACCTGTGAGAAGTGCAGCTGTATCTCCTGACTGATCACATGAAGTATCTGGAGGTACAGCTAGATAACCTGAAAATCATTTGGGGGAATCAGAGTTTCATAGATGGGAGTTGGTCATGCTGAGGTACAGGCTGAAAGTAAATGTCATAAGTCATCGGAGAAGAATTAGGTCATTTGGCCCATTGAGTCTACTCCGTCATTCACTCATGGCTGATCGATGATGGGGAAGATGCTGGAGTCAATTATTAAAGAAGTAATAACGGCGCATTTGGATAGCAGTAAAAGGATTGGTCCAAGTCAGCATGGACATATGAAGGGGAAATCTTCTTGACTAATCTTCTGGAATTTTTTGAGGGTGTGACAAGTAAAATGGATGAAGGAGAGCCAGTGGATGTAGTGTACCTAGATTTTCAGAAAGCCTTTGGTAGGGTCCCACACAGGAGATTAGTGTGCAAAATTAGAGCACATGTATTGGGGGTAGGGTATTGACATGGATAGAAAATTGGTTGGCAGACAGGAAACAAAGAGTACGAATAAACGGGTCCCCGTCAGAATGGCAGGCAGTGGCGAGTGGAGTGTCGCAAAGCTCAGTGCTGGGGCCGCAACTATTTACAATATAAATTATTGATTTAGATGATGGGATTAAAAGTAACACTAGCAAATTTGCAGATGGCACAAAGGTGGGTGGCAGTGTGAACTGCGAAGAGGATGCTACAAGGTTGCAGGGTGACTTGGGCAGGTTGAGTGTGGGCAGATGCATGGCAGATGCAGTTTAATGTAGATAAATGTGAGGTTATCCACTTTGGCGGCAAGAACAAGGAGGCAGATTATTATCTCAATGGTATCAGATTCGGAAAAAGGGAAGTGCAACGAGACCTGGGTGTCCTTGTACACCAGTCACTGAAAGTAAACATGCAGGAAGAGCAGGCAGTGAAGAAAGCTAATGGCATGTTGGCCTTCATAACGAGTGGATTTGAGCATAGGAGTAAAGAGGTCCTTCTGCAGTTGTACAGGGTCCTGGTGAGGCCACATATGGAATATTGTGTGCAGTTTTGGTCTCCTAATTTGAGGAAGGATATCTTTGCTATCGAGGCAGTGCAGCGTAGGTTCACAAGGATAATCCCCGGAATGGCGGGACTGTCATATGAGGAAAGATTGGAACGACTGGGATTGTATTTACTGGAATTTAGTAGGATGAGGGGATCTTATAGAAACATATAAAATTATATAAGGACTGGACAAGCTGGATGCAGGAAAGATGTTCCCAATGTTGGGGGTCCAGAACCAGGGGAAACAGTTTATGAATTAAGGGGAGGCCATTTAAAACTGAGATGAGAAAAAACCTTTTCGCCCAGAGAATTGTGAATTTGTGGAATCCTCTGTCACAGAAGGCAGTTGAGGCCAATTCACTGGATGAATTTAAAAGAGAGTTAGATAGAGCTCTAGGGGCTAACGGAATCAAGGGATATGGGGAGAAGGCAGGCACAGGTTACTGATTGTGGATGATCAGCCATGATCACAATGAATGGTGGTTCGAAGGGCGAAATGGTCTCCTCCTGCACCTATTTTCTATGTTTCTATGTTTATCTCTATCCCTCCCTCTCAACCCCATTCTCCTGCCTTCCCCATAACCTTTGAACCACCAGGAAACTGAGACGGCAGAGAGTGCAGGAATCCCATGTGGACATTTCCCTCCAAAACAAGAATACCCTTTTGTATCCTGTTCGAGGATGACTGTTGAGAACAGATCTGTAGCAGCAGTCAAGTCTGTAGCATCTCCCTCTCGGGAGGGTTTAAACTAGATTGGCAGCCGTACATTATCCAATGCAGTGTCATGGAGTCAAAGAGTGATACAGTGTGGAAACAGCCTATCGGCCCAACTTGCCCACACCAATCAACATGTCCCAGCTATACTAGCCCACCTGCCAGCATTTGGTCCATATCCCTCCAAACCAGTGGTGAGGTAAGATGGAAGCTGGAAGTCGATGTAGGAGGCAATGACGGAATGTTCTGTACATAGAATAGGCAGGAGCATAACAGGGTGTGAGAAAAGACAGTTCGTTTAATTTCCATTTAATTCAATGCTCCGGGCCTGTCAGGTAATGAGGATGAACTAAGGGCATAGATAGAATTTGGACATACACTTAAACAGGATATGAATAGGAAAGGTTTGAGGGATATGGGGCAAATATTGGCAAATGTGACCTGCATCTGGGACAGCATTGACGAATTGGGCTGAAGGGCGTGTTTCTGTGCTGTATGACTCTCTGCATCTATCTGGTTTGAATTAACTCTGTGAATTAACCTCATTACCCTCTGGGCTAAAGACTTACAAATATTCTTCTGTTGAATGAGACATTTGTCCTCAACCCATTTGTCCTCAAACTACTTTTTAGTTTAGTTTAGTATATTATTGCAGTGGAAAGCATTTGTTTGTGTGCCATTCAGGCAAAGTCTATACATGAATACAATCAATCTGTCCACTGTGCATCAATAAAAGATAAAGGGTACAACATTCAGTGCAAAGATATAACATTGAAGTCCAATGAAGTCAGATTAAAAATATTTCAAAGGTCTCCAATGGGGTAGATGGGAGATCAGGACTGCACTCTTGCCAATCTCTCAGTTGCCTGAGGAAGGAAGACGATGGATGGCGACAGACAAAAGCGAAAGAAAATAAGGAGGCAGATGGATCTAGGTGAGGGAAGGGAAGGGTAAATGTGCAGATGCCTGCTGGAAGTTGCTAAGCAGGAACACCTAGGATGGCGACCAGACACATTGAGCATCCACAGGCTTTGCTGAGTCCCCCTCACAGATTATTTGTTGCTCCAGTTTACAGCTTCTGCATCCCTTGTGTCTCCAGATTTGCAGGAATGTTGCCAGCAATAGAAGATTTTGGCCATAGTAGAAGATTGAATGGGTTTGGATTACTTATCCTGGAAATGTGAAGGGAGATTTAATTGAGTTGCAATTTAATTAACTAAACTGTAACTATAAAGATAAAAAGTAGAATTGAGGGGAAGGATCTAGCTCACTTTGCAAAATAGTCAATAACAATGGAGGATAGATTTAAATTTATAGTAGACTTAGTGGGAAGTAGAGGAAAAATATTTAAAATATAGCCTTTGCACTATCTACACAGCATGTTAGAAATGTGAATATTTGCCCATAGGATGATATGAGCAATGACTGCATGCAAGGTGGAGGCACAAAATCTCAATGTGCTGTACTGTAACAGACAAGGCTGCAAGCAAGGAATTGGAAGTGGATCTGGTTCCTCTTTAAAGTTGGGTTGAATTACCTGCTTTACATTATGTATTGCATTGGGCCTGATGGATTCAGACCTTGATAATCAAAATTGTAAGAGGTTTGTGGTGAGAATTTTTGAGATTTAATCCTCCCTGGGCCCTCCCTCAAATGTCACCAAGATCTATTAACCTACTTGGAATGCAAAATTACTCACGTTTCCATTTTTGGCTTGGCATCGAGATTAATAGGCATCAGTATACTTAAAATCAAGCTGAACACATGCATAAAAACAATTCACGAGAAATGCCATTTAAATGAATAAATAACAAAATAAAAATGTGTGACCCTTACTTCTTTGGGTGCTGGTAGATTCACCTGACAGTCACTTTTATCAGCTGTATGCCACAACTCTACTTCTTTGTAGCTGTTTGCAAGAGTTTTTTTTGAATTTAACATCAAAAAGAAGTGTTGACATATACTGCATTGTACAAATGGTGCAGCATCTGGAAAAGATCAGTTAATATTTTATATGTATGAAATCATGTGGACCATTGAATTTTCTACATGGAATTGAAAACCAGAAACTCACATGAATGCATTCAAATCATAAAGTGTCCAAGGTCTTCTCTGAACAACAAAAACGGGCTTCACTGTTTTAAACCAATCTCATTCCTCGGCCAATATATGTAGATTTCAGCAAACAACACAGGGAAAAGAGGTGGAGCTGAGTTATTAGGAGAGGAAATTCAGTCGTGTGGATTCAAAACTGCTAATAGGTCACAGAATCATGGAAACATCTGGTGCAGAAAGAGGCCATTAATGAGTAGGTTAACCTATGATGAGCGCTTGTCGACATTGGGCCTGTACTCGCTGGAGTTTAGAAGAATGAGGGGGGAACCTCATTGAAACATACAGAATAGTGAAAGGCTTGGATAGAGTGGATGTGGAGAGGATGTTTCCACTAGTGGGAGAGTCTAGGACTAGAGGTCACAGCCTCAGAATTGAAGGATGTCCTTTTAGGAAGGAGATGAGGAGAAATGTCTTTAGTCAGAGGGTGGTGAATCTGTGGAATTCTTTGCCACAGAAGGCTGTGGAGGCCTTCAGTGGATATTCCTAAGGCAGAGACAGATAGATTCTTGATTAGTACAGGTGTCAGAGGTTATGGGGAGAAGTCAGGAGAAAGGGGTTAGGAAGGAGCGATAGACCAGTCACGATGGAATGACGGAGTAGACTTGATGGGCCAAATGGCCTAATTCTACTCCGAAACACTTATGACCTTATGCCCATCTATTCAAGTGTAACACTTAAAGAGTTACAGGATCTGAAAATGTGGTGGAAGCAGATTACCTTAATAATTTAAAACAAGATCTGGGTGGGTATTTGATGATGAGGCAAAAATGTAGATTTACAATCAGTCCAAAGAAGGGTCTCGACCCGAAACTTCACCCATTCCTTCCCTCCTGAGATGCTGCCTGACCAGCTTAGTTACTCCAGCATTTTATGTCTACCTTAGATTCACAATTACTTGGAACTGAGCGTGATGGATCATGGGGTTGATGATGGGGTTAATGGGTACTGGTCCTGTTGCATTCAGTGCCCTCAGTCATGCCTTGACTTTACACAGAATGTGCAATTCAATTTAGAGCTGAATTGAAGTCAGGTGATGGTGGAGATAGATCATCTTTCTGGCACGACTGGATGAAAATGACTGTGAATACTTTTAGTTTGTCTCCAGCACTCACATGTTTGGTTCTGCTATCATTCAGAATGTGGATGTTCATGGAGACTCTTGTTCCAGTTGGCTAAACAATTGTCCACTGCCGTTCTTAACTGGATGTGATGAGAATGCAGATTCCCCACATTCCAGTACACATTTTGTTTATTTTATGTACCTCTTCATGACAATTTTAATTCAGAGCCTCTTCATCATGAATGTCCCCGAGGCTCATGACTGAATGGAAACTTATTTGGAACATCCTGTGGCTGCAGAAACAAACCCGCTGAACAGATCTTTAGATTTCCTATAGCCTTTGCACCATCTACACAGCATGTTAGAAATGTGATGGATTATCCTACATCAGTGAACACTGATGGACCCCAATTCATCCAGGAAAAATTAACTCACTTGAACAGCAAACATAAACATTCGCTTCCTCTACAATTATTGCACCATGACAACAGTGTGTCGCATCTGTGCACTGCAGCAACTACCAAAGACTTCTTCAACGAATGTCTCTGACACCCAGGATAAGGGCAGAACTTTCATCTCTGACACCCATGGCAGAAGACACATGAAATACCACCATTTCTAGTTCCTCCAAATCACACCATTTCATTGTTGTTGCTGATTCAGCATTCTAGAGCTTTCTACATAAAAGCAACGAGGTAAAACCACAAATTTGCTGAGCTCAAGAATAATTTATCTCCATCTTCTCATGGACAATAAGGGGTGAGGAATAATACTGGCATTGCCAGCAATGTACATGGACTGTAGATGGAGTACATGGAGTATAGAAGTTGGGAGGTCATGTTGTAGTTGTATAAGACATTGGTGAAGCCACATATTGTATTCAGTTCTGGGCACCATGTTATAGGAAAGATGTTGTCAAGCTGGGGAGAGTGCATAGAAGATTTACGAGGATGTTACAAGGAGGGCCTGAGCGAAAGGGAAAGTTTGAGCAGGCGAGGACTCTATTCCTCAGAACGCAGGAGGTTGAGGGGTGTTCTTATAGAAGTGTACAAAATCATGAGAGAAATAGATCGGGTAGACGCACAGAGTCTCTTGCCCAGAGTTGGGGAATCGAGAACCAGAGGACATAGGTTTAAGGTGAGGGGTTGAAGATTTAATAGGAACCTGAGGGGTAACTTTTTCACACAAAGGGTGGTGGGTGTATGGAACAAGCTGCCAGAAAAGGTAATTGAGGCAGATACTATCACAACATGGAGAGGACAGATTTAGAGGGATATGAGCCAAACGCAGGCAGGTGGGACTCATGTTGATGGGACATGTTGGTCGGTGTGGGAAAGTTGGGGCAAAGGTTCTGTTTCCACACTGTATAGGATTCTATAACAAAAATATTTAAAATAAAAGGATAAGAAAGAAAGAAATCAGAGAGGAAAGAAAGAAACTGAAATTTAAAAAAGCATTTGAATCAAAAATCTCCAATATCAATCCCAATCTTAAGAAATGATAATCAACGCTTTTAATGGCTCACTGAAGGAAGAATGATAGGGAGTCATAAGGAATTAGGAATTTACTAAACTTAACTTTCCGTGATGAGTTTAATCAGTAATTAATTTGAAAATGCAGCAACAGTTGAAAATCACTGCAAAGACAGGTGCCATATTCACAAATCTAATGGTACTCTGGGATAAATTGGCAAACAAGTTGTAGCCATTGTAAATATGCAATATCTGTATATTATTTTCCATGTCATTAGTTATGGAATTGACGTACAAGATATCAAAGATAGAGTGGGGCAGGCAGCATCTCTGGAGAGAAGGAACGGGTGACGTTTCGGGTAGAGACCTTCTTCTGTTTTCCAGGCCCCCACTCCCTCATCTTTACTAAATACTTGAAAAGTCACCCATTCCTTCCCTCCAGAGATGTTGTCAGTCCTGCTGAATTACTCCAGCATTTTATATCTATCTTCGATGTGAACCAACATCTGCAGTTCCTTCCTGCACAATTAGTCTTACATCATTCAGATGCCATTACATTTTTATTAAATATTGACCATTATGCATCTTGATTTTAGTTTTCTCAAAGATTAGTTTTCTCTAATTGCCTGGAACAAGTCATAGGTCGATGACCTGGTTTTGCAGTAACCTGCTGCTGGGAACAGGGACGCATCCTTGGGCACTCAATTGATCTATATAAAATGACTCTCATTTTTACAAGATCCTGTACACTGTTAAGTTGAGTGAGTGGTGACATTTCTTATATAGGTACTAATGATATGGTTGCCCTAATTGTCCAAGTGACTAAACACAGACTTACAAGTAATTGTCTCGATATGTATACTTCCACATTTTGGACATCGTACTCGATCACGTTTTTTTCTGTTGGACTTATTTGACTGTTGATACGTTATCTTCATTCCATTGTGATGATTACCCTGTTAAAGTATATTGAAATACAAATTAACGCCAATATTAATTCAAATTAAGATTCAAGATTCAAGATTCAAGATTCAAGATAGCTTTATTTGTCATCCAATATTGGACGAAATTCAGTCACCCACAGTCCAACAATAAAAGCATTAAATAAGCATTAAAATTACACAACCCCAAAAAACCCCCAAAACACAGTCCAACAATAAAAGCATTAAATAGGCATTCAAATTACACAACCCCAAAACCCCCAAAAACACAGTCCAACAATAAAAGCATTAAATAGGCACTCAAATTACCCAACCCCAAAAACACACAAAAAAAGAAACATCCATCAAAGAAACATCCATCACAGTGAGTCTCCTCCAGTCCTCTCCTCACTGTGATGGAAGGCCACAATGTCTTTCCCTTCTCCTGCTGTCCTCGCCCGCAGTCAGGTTGTTGTGGTTGCAGGCCGCGCCGGACGGTCCACAGCGGGCCAAGCCTAAGGCGCGTCGCAGCCGCTCCCGCAGCCTCCGAAGACGGCCGGCTCCGCCGATGATAAGTCCGATCCGGGGCGGGCGAACACGCTGTCGCTGCCGCTGTTGTTGCACGTCGGGGCGGTCGTGGCTCCCGACATTGAAGCCCCCGCCCAGCAGAGAAATATCCCGCGGCATATCTTAGGCCGCGCCGGACGGTGAAATGTCCGCGACCCAAGCCCCGCGATCCGGGGCGGGTGAACACACTGCCGCTGCCGGAGCTCCCGATGTCGGCATCCACGCGGCCCGAGCCTAAGGCGAGTCGCAGCCGCACCCGCAGCCTCCGAAGACGGCCGGCTCCGGTGATGGTAAGTCCGATCCGCGGGCTCTGCGAACCAGAGCCCTGGAGGCCCACAGCTCCAGGAGTTGGGCCGATGGTAGGCCGCAGCAGGAACGGAGACACAGCCCAGAAAACAAAGGTCGGGTCTCCGTTCGGAAGGGACACATATTTACAATGTTACAGTTCCCCCCCTCCCCCCCACACACACACATAGTACACAAACACAAAAACACCACATCACAACTACAATTAAGACAAAAAAAACAACAAAAACACAAAGACAAATGGACCGCAGGTGAGCCGCAGCTGCTAGGGCAGCGCCGCCATTTTGGTCTTTGTGCAGACAAATGGCAAGGCAGGTAAGTGGAAGAAGAAGTTAAATTTGATTCCTGGATTTCATTTCTATTTGACTGGCAAACCTGATGGTCCATGGATGGAATTCATGTTGGCTTTTTCTAATTAAACCATGTTGCTCTTGTGACTGTGAATTCTGTCTCTGGTTATTGATTATACCAGACAGAGATTAAACTGATTTTTCTGTAGTTACTAAATTATCCCCACCATGTGTTTTGAACAAAGAATTAATATTTGCAAGTTGAAAGTCCTTGAACATTTTGCCTTATCTGCAAAAATCTTGTAAACATAGGTACACCACCAGCCTCGTAATTACAATAGTCATCACGTTCATTCTGTTATGTCCTGGCCATGTCTTACTCTGCTTATTTAAGGCTGATGAAGTTGGAGTTTTCTCTACCTGTCTGCCTCCTATCATTGGTGTTATATGTGCTTTGTCCTGCAGAAGGAGAGGGTGAAAGTAAATGAATAGATTGAGAAAATATGCAGAGGTAAGTAGATGAGGTATGATGTGCAGGTGAAACAAAATTAAATGAAAGCGAGAAGATTAATGTAAAGGAGTTTGTGGCTGACAGAACCTGGAGGAGGTGTGGTAGAAACTTTTTTTATGCAAATGGTCGACGGTAATAAAAGAATTGCCTGAAAAAAGGACATGCTATTATTTTAAAAGAGTTTTTCTTGTGATGAAGGAATAAAACAATGTGATGTCATTGATTAAAGTAGACAAAATGTCAAGATTTAACAAGGGGTGATAAAAAATAGTTGAAGCAAAGGAAATAAAAAGATACTAGACCAAGTGGACCCATTGGGCCCAAACCTCTCCTGCATTGGTGCAGCACCCTCTCCTCCTCCCCTCCCCTCTCCCCCCTCCCCATCCCTTCCCCAACTATCCCCCCATCCCCTCCCCTCCCTCCCCTCCCCCTCTCTCTCCCCCTCCTCCTCCCCCCTCCATCCCCCTCAACCCCCCCTTATACTCCCCTTCCCTCCCTCCTCCCCCTCCCTCCACTCCCCTCCCCTCCCCTCCCTCCCTCCCCCCTCCCTCCCTAGGAGATAGATTTAACCATTAAAATGTGAATAACTTCAAAAATATAACATCTATTTCAATGCAACTTCTTCCATTAGCATCAAAGGGACGATGGTGAGTAACGTGGGCCTAAAATTGTCATGCTATCGTGTACCGTTTTGGCCGTAGTTCAGGAACAAACAAAGAAACGAGAGTTTTAGTATATAGCAGGACAAAGGATGATTAAACAACACATGACTCGTTGACCATTTGAAAGTTGACTCATTTCAAAGTTGATACAAATATCAATAGCTTAAATAATTAAGTTGTAATGCTTAAAAGTAAAGGAAGAATAAATTAAAGATTAAATCTATATGATCCGGGGAAATACTAAAAGCAAAACTGTACCTGGTTGTTACTTGGGTGGTCTTTATCACAGCCTTCATCCTTTTTGCCAAAGAGAGGAGTTACAGAAAATGTTCTTAGTGGACTATATGCTGGTTTGTGGATCAGTTCACAAGAGGTTGATGCTATTGCCAGAAGTTT
The DNA here is from genome assembly GCF_053455715.1 of Rhinoraja longicauda. Classification (NCBI taxonomy): domain Eukaryota; kingdom Metazoa; phylum Chordata; class Chondrichthyes; order Rajiformes; family Arhynchobatidae; genus Rhinoraja; species Rhinoraja longicauda. The sequence goes on along the minus strand of NC_135955.1, from coordinate 80,074,514 downwards.
TGTTGAGGGCAATAAGAGCTGGCAGGCTACAAAGAGTAACAGACATTTAACGTCCAGAAACACCACTTATGCATTTGGAAATCAAAATCTAATTATTTCAATTTTAAAGTTATCAATAGTCTTCGTCCTAAGTTCTATATCCTTTATATTCTACAGTGCCCCCTATAATGTTTGGCACAAAGACCCATCATTTACTTATATGCCTCTGTACTCCACAATTTGAGATTTGTAAAAGAAAAAGATAACATGTGGTTAAAGTGCACATTGTCAGATTTTATTGAAGGGTATTTTTATGTATTTTGGTTTCACCATGTAGAAACTACAGCTGTGTTTATACATAGTCACCCCCATTTCAGGCCACCATAATGTTTGGGTCACACATGGCTTCACAGATGTTTGTAATTGCTAAGGTGTTTTTAAATGCCTCCTTAATGCAGGTATAAGAGAGCTCTCTGCACCTCGTCTTTCCTCCAGTCTTTCCATCACCTTTGGAAACTTTTATTGCTGTTTATCAACATGAGAACCAAAGTTGTGCCTATGAAAGTCAAAGAAGCCATTATGAGTCTGAGAAACAAGAATAAAACTGTTAGAGACATTAGCCAAACCTTCGTCTTACCAAATTCAACTGTTTGGGACATCATTAAGAAGAAAGAGAGCACTGGCGAGTTTACTAATTGCAAAGGGACTAGCAGGCCAAGGAAGACCTCCACAGCTGATGACAGAAGAATTCTCTCAAGAAGAAAGAAAAATCCCCAAACACATGTTTGACAGATCAGAAACACTCTTCATGAGTCAGGTGTGGGTTTGTCAGTGACCACTGTCTGCAGAAGACTTCATTAGCATAAATACAGAGGCTACAGTGCAAGATGCAAACCACTGGTTAGCCGCAAAAATAGGATGGCCAGGTTGCAGTTTGCCAAAAAGTACTTAAAAGACCAACCACAGTTCTGGAAAAAAAGTCTTGTGGACAAATGAGATGAAGATTAACTGATATCAGAGTGATGGCAAGAGCAAAATATGGAGGAGAGAAGGAACTGCTCAAGATCCAAAGCATACCACCTCATCTGTGAAACACGGTGGTGGGGGTGTTATGGCCTGGGCATGTATGGCTGCTGAAGGTACTGGCTCACTTATCGTCATTGATGATACAACTGCTGATGGTAGTAGCATAATGAATTCTGAAATGTATAGATGCATCCTATCTGCTCAAGTTCAAACAAATGCCTCAAAACTCATTGGCCGGCGGTTCATTCTACAGCAAGACAATGATCCCAAACATACGGCTAAAGCAACAAAGGAGTTTTTCAAAGCTAAAAAATGGTCAATTCTTGAGTGGCCAAGTCAATCACCCAATCTGAACCCAATTGAGCATGCCTTTTATATGCTGAAGAGAAAACTGAAGGGTACTAGCTCCCAAAACAAACATAAGCTAAAGATGGCTGCAATACAGGCCTGGCAGAGCATCACCAGAGAAGACACCCAGCAACTGGTGATGTCCATGAATCACAGACTTCAAGCAGTCATTGCATCCAAAGGATATGCAACAAAATACTAAACATGAATATTTTCATTTACATGACATTGCTGTGTCCCAAACATTATGGTGCCCTGAAATGGGGGGACCATGTATAAACACTGCTGTAATTTTTACATGGTGAAACCAAAATGTGTGCAGTGTATAGTGTACTGTGTGCAGTTTTGGTCTCCAAATTTGAGGAAGGATATTCTTGCTATTGAGGGAGTGCAGCGTCGGTTCACTAGGTCAATTCCCGGAATGGCGGGATTGTCGTATGTTGAAAGACTGGAGCGACTGGGCTTGTATACACTGGAATTTAGAAGGATGAGAGGGGATCTTATTGAAACATATAAGATTATTAAGGGATTGAACATGTTAGAGGCAGGAAATATGTTCCCAATGTTGGGGGAGTCCAGAACCAGGGGCCACAGTTTAAGAATAAGGGGTAGGCCATTTAGAACGGAGATGAGGAAAAACGTTTTCACTCAGAGAGTTGTAAATCTGTGGAATTCTCTGCCTCAGAAGGCAGTGGAGGCCAATTCTCTGGATGCTTTCAAGAGAGAGTTAGATAGAGCTCTTAAGGATAGCAGAGTCAGGAGGTATGGGGAAAGGGTAGGAACCTACTGATAGTAGATGATCAGCCATGATCACATTAAATGGCGATGCTGGCTCAAAGGGCCAAATAGCCTACTCCTGCACCTATTGTCTATTGTCTTGTCTAAAATGTATAAAAATGGCCTTTATTAAAATCTGACAATGTGCACTTTAACCACATGTGATTTTTTCTATTACAAATCTCAAATTGTGGGGTACAGAGGCAAATAAATAAATGATGGGTCTTTGTCCCAAACATTATGGAGGGCACTGTATATCACAGATGCCCATTCTTAAGAACAGTTTCTTCCCCACTGCAATCAGACTTTTGAACAAATCACCTCTTCCTCTGATTGGAGTTGCTGAAGTTCCTAGAGTTGCTGCCAAATACTCTTGCTCTTCACTCTACCTCTTTCAGTTATTCTGTTATTGTACTTTTTTTACACCACGTTCTAAGTGAAAAAGTTTCCTCTCAGGTTCCTCCCATTAGATCTTTCCTCTCACCTTAAACCTACGTCCTCTAGTTTTTGATTCCCCAGCCCTGGGTAAAGGACTGTGCAGTTACCCTATTTAATCCCCCCTTGATTTTATCCACCTCAATAAGATCACCCCTTCGCCTCCTATACTTCAGGAAATAAAGTCTTAGCTTGCCCAATCTCTTCCTGCAGATCAGACCTTGAGACATGGCAACATCCTCACAAATCTTCTCTGCACTATTTCCAGTTTTATGACATCCTTGCACGATGATCAACACATCACAATCCTCCAAAAGCAGTTTCACCAATGTCTCATACAACTGTAATATAATGTGCCAGCTTCTGTACTCAGTACTCTGACTGATGAAGGCCAATGTACCAAAACCCTTTTTACCACCCTATCTGCATATGATGCCACTTTCAGGGAACTGTGTACCTGTACTCCTCAATGCCTCTGCTCTACAACACTTCCCTGTGTCCTCCCATTTACTCTGACGACCTATCCCTGGTTTGGTTTCCCAAAATGCAACACCTCACTATTATCTACAAAATAATACTCCATTGGCCATTTTTTAGCTCACTTGCCCAGCTGATTAAGAAACTCGGACCCCACAGCATGTGCAAAATTAGGAACAAGGACTCATGCCTCGACCAATTTTTCTGATTTACTGCTTGCTTACATTCGAGCAAATTGAGTTTTTAGTATACTTTTTTAGTTTAGTTTAGTTTAGAGATACAGCACGGAAACAGGTCCTTTGGCCCACCGAGTCCACGCCGAACAGCGATCCCCGCACGTTAACACTATCCTGCACACACCAGGGTCAATTTACAATTATACCAATCCAATTAACCTACATACCTGTACGTCTTTGAAATGTGGGAGGAAACCGATGATCTCAGAAAAACCCACACGGTCACGGGGAGAACATACAAACTCCGTACAGACAGCACCCGTAGTCGGGATCGAAGCCGAGTCTCCGGCGCTGCAAGCGCAGTAAGGCAGCAACTCTACTGCTGTGCCACCGTGCCGCCCCTGTGCCACCCCTAACTTTAAGCCACAGATAGATCAAATGCCAGAACGATAAATAATAAGGATCCTACTTGCTTGATTTGTTTGTATTATGAAATCATCCCCATGATGAAATATTATGAAATATTATGAAATATAGCTGACTAATGATATTTTATTCTTATACTCAAAGGGGCAAAGAATAGATTAATTATGAACGTTTTTAAAAAATTGATTGACTGGATCGAGAAGTTGCCTATATTTATTAAACTATCAATGGTGGGCCCTTTGCTGTTTGTAATTTATATGATGTAATTTGTATTTATATTTAATGATTTGGAATTTGGACTACTATGTTCAGTTGATTTGGAGTATTTTGTCAGTTTTGGTCATCCTGCTCTTGGAAGGATGTTGTTAAGCTGAAAAGTTTTCAAGAAGATTTACAAGGATGTTGTCAGGACTCGAGATCCTGGGCTATAGGGAGAGGTTGAGCAGAGATTGGGCAGGCAACTTGAAAAACCTGAGCAAGTTGAAGAAAGATCATGACCCAAATCATCACCTTTCCATGCTCCCAGACAAGTTGCGTGACCCAATGAATTACTCCAGCATTTTGAGTTTATTTTTGAGCAGCTTTATTCCTTGGAGTGCAGGAGGCTGAGGTGGTAATCTTATAGACATGTATAAAATCATGAAGAGAATAGATCGGGTGATTACACTGTATTTTACCCAGAACCAGCGGACATCAGTTTAAAGTGAGCAGGAAAAAAATTAATAGCAAATTGAGGGGCAACCTTTTCACAGATAGCACGGTGGGTATATGGAACAAGCTGCCAGAGGAGATAGTTGAGGCATATACTATAACAACATTTGAAAGACATATTGACAGATACATGGATAGGATACGTTTAGAGAGATATGGGCCAAATGCGGGCAGATATGACTCGCATAGATGGGACGTCTTGGTCAGCATGGATGAGATGGGCCGAAGGGCCTGCTTTCAAAGCTGTATAACTATGACTATAAGTTTTGTTTCCTGTTTCCAATTTAGCATTAGGTTAGAATCTATAAAATCACTCTGATGTTCAGTATTTTTACATTTCTGCCTTGAATAATACAGGTGTATATTGAATAGCTACAGTAAACATATCAGTAACACAGCTAAGATCTTATGCTATGATATAAATCATGTGTACAACACAGAATAATGGAAGGTAGTGCACATTATCGCCTATTTTACTTCATAAATGGGAACTGGTGAAGAGGTTAAGAGAACGCTCCCCAATGGTATCCATCAGTCATGTCATTTGATATTATACACGAGATTTGGAGGGGGTTTACAACGAAATAAGTAGTTGTTGTTTATCTCATTCTCTCATGTGGCGTCTCCACCAACGCTCCTTTTGGTGTAACTTTGCTGCTGGGAAATAACCTAATGCCAGCAAAACATTGGCAGGAAAAGTTCGCATTCAAAAACCATACTGCGTGAAATGAAGACAAAGAAAAACCTGCAGCTGCTGGGACATTAAAACAGTATGAAAAAATGATTCGGACCCGAAACGTCGTCTGTCTATTCTCTCCACAGCTGCTGCCTGGCCTGTTGAGTTCCTCCAGCACTTTGTCTTTGAGGAGAGGGAGCTGCCAACACTCCGGGCAAACAGCAGCTCACTGCTGGTCCGATAATTAAGCTTGAAAGTTCCAAGCAGGATGAACAAGAAAGAATTCTAAGATACCTTTCGCTCCAACTGCAATGATTCCGAACATCATCAGCAGCAGCCAGGATCTCACTCCATCTGATGTTGTTGTGGAGCTTTTAAAGTCACGCACTTAACTATAGACACGAGGGAAGAAAAGAAAGTTTCGGGGAGAAATACAACATGAAATACGTGTACACGGGCGTGGGCGTCAACGTAAACAAACGAATTTCGCCTATCCAATGGTGTGTGTTACATCAGATTATGTTAAAAAAAAAGACTCGCATACAAAGTCGTATATAATCGCTGGCATAAGTATTTAATGTTCACAGCTCTCTCCCAGATTACGAAATACCAGAGATAAATTCTGGGAACGAGCTTTTATAGTTTGGAAAAGAGACACTAAATCCTGGAGAAACTCAGCGGGTCAGGCAGCATCTCTGGGGAAAAGAAATAGGTGACGTTTCGGGTCGAGACCAGTCTTCCTTCAGACTCAGGGGAGAGGGACACTGGAGTTATGAGGCTGCCGAGGTTATCCTTTGGAAAGCAAAACTTCGCAATTCCCTTTGATTTAATTTCCGAAGTTAAACAAAGAGGTGTAATTTCCCCAAGGCCGTTGAGAGTTCCTAATTTTGGCAGTTTCTTGAATGGTTAATGCTTAGTATAGTGCAATCTATATCTCAAAATCACTGTCATATTTAATCAGGTATGAATGGGAGAAAATATTTGCATGATTAAGAATTTGTTACATTTAAACAATAGCGTGAAGATCAAATTAACTATAAAAGTATGGGGAAGTAAAAGTTAAAGATGTTTCCACGAATGGGGAAAATCTCTAACGACGGAATGTGGTAACACGATGAGGGTCTGGTCATGTGTTGGACCTGTTCACAGGGGATGGTGAATCTACCCTCGAGCGATATTGAACTTAGATCATTGTGGGCATTTAAAGAGGAAGAGGCAGCACGGTGGCGCAGCGGTAGAGTTTCTGCCTTACAGCGAATGCAGCGCCGGAGACCCGGGTTCGATCCTGACTACGGGTGCTGTCTGTACGGAGTTTGTACGTTCTCCCCGTGACCTGCGTGGGTTTTCTCCGAGATCTTCGGTTTCCTCCCGCACTCCAAAGACGTACAGGTTTGTAGGTTAATTGACTGGGTAAATGTAAAAAATTGTCCCTAGTGTGTGTATGATAGTGTTAATGTGTGGGGATCGCTGGGTGGCGCGGACTCGGTGGGCCTGTTTCCGCGCTGTATCTCTAAATCTCTCTCTACTCAGGCAAGTGGAAAGACAATACATGATTACAATCGAACCATTCACAGTGTACAGATACACGATGGGAATAACATTTAGGACAAGATAGAGCCAGTAAAGTCCAATCAAAGATAGTCCGAGGGTCACCAATGAGGTAGATAATAGTTCAGGACTGTTATCTAGTTGTGGTTGGATGGTCCAGTCATCTGATAACAGCTGGGAAGAAACAGTCCCTCAATCTGGAGGTGTGCGTTTTCACACTTTGGTGCCTTTTGCCTGACGTGGTGGCCAGAGTAAGATTCATCCTTGATTATGCTTCTGGCCTTGCTGAAGCAGCGTAAGGTTTAAATGGAGTCGAGGTTGATTTGTGTGATGGTCTGGGCTGCATCCACAATTTGCTACAATTTCTTGTGGTCTTGGATGGAGCTGTTCCCAAACCTAACTGTGATGCATCCGGATAAAATGCTTTCCGCGGCTCATCTGTAGAGGTTGGTGAGAGTTGTTGGGGACATGCCAAACTTCCTTTGCCTTCTAAGGAAGTTGAGGCATTGGGGTGCTTTCTTGGTCATTGAATGGCGGTGCTGGCTCGAAGGGCCGAATGGCCTCCTCCTGCACCTATTGTCTATTGTCTATTGCTTCAATATGGGTGGTTCAGGAGAAGTTATTGATGACATTTACTCTGAGGAATGTCTGGCTGACATTGAAAAGTTGTTGTCTCGACACCAGGACACGAGGTTTTCAATCTCCTTCCTGTGCTGTGTTTCATCATTATTTGATATCCGGCCCACAATGGTGGTGTCGCCTACAAATTTTGAAAATTAATTAGATTTGTACATGGCTGCACAGTCATGGGTGTACAAGGAGTAAAGAAGGGGGCTGAGAATGCATCCTTGTGGAGCACCAGTGTTGAAGATTATTGTAGAGGATGATTTGTCCCCCATCCTCACTGATTGGGGTCTGTTGATCAGAAAGTCGAGGATCCAGTTGCAGAGATGAGTGCTGACTCCAAGTCCCGTGAGTTTGGTTATGAGCTTGGATGGCATAATGGTGTTAAAGGCAGTCTTTGAATAGGAGTCTGATGTTGGTGTATTTCTTATCCAGATGTTCCAGGGATGAGTGTAGGACCAAACGATTAGGATGGTTCAGTTGCCTGATACCTGCTGGGAAGAAACTATCCCCGAATCTGGAAGTATGCATTTGGACACCTTGCCTGATGAGAAGGGGAGAAGAGAGGAACCAGGGTGGAAATGTCTTCTGCATGCTAGCCTTGTTGAAGTCCCCAGCAATGATGGAGATGCTGTTGATGTATGCCATTGTTCTTTGTTGACCATGGCCGATAGTTCCTCAGTGCTAGCTGAATGCCTGCCTGGGGTGGAATGTAGACTGCCATCAGGACGATGAAGGTGAAGTCCCTTAGGGGAAGCACTTCATCTCTGCGATGGATCACTAAACCTTGAGGCTGGAGGGCTGTGTCTGGAGAGCTGTAGATGAAACAGAGTGCACTACACTCTCTTGTGCCCCTCTGTTAAAGCAATCTTACCCTTAAATCTGCAATTTTATTTTCTGTTGACTGCACATTGGCCAAGGGGATGTCAGAGAGCCCACTGGGTACATCTTGCATTTGTCTATGACCAACACATTAAAAATAACATGCTTGTGTGATTGATTAAATGCCTATCGTCTACCACTTATAAGGTGATGTGAAAACATTGATTTTGTCACTGCCAGTGTGACATGGCCAAAAAAAATAGCCGGTATGACTTGGGTGGGGGAGGGATGGAGAGGGAATGCAGGGGTTACTTGAAGTTAGAGAAATCAACATTCATACCACTGGATTGTAAGCTGCCCAAGCAAAATATGAGATGCTGTTCCTCGAATTTGCGTATAGCCTCACTTTGACAATGGAGGAGGCCTAGGACAGAAAGGTCAGTGTGGGAATGGGAAGGGCAATTAAAGTATTAAAGTGTTTGGCGACGTGGAGATCAGGTAGATCCAGGTGGACAATGCGAAGGTATTCAGCGAAACGATCGCCCAGTCTACGTTTGGTCTCGCTGATGTATAAGAGTCCATATCTTGAACAACGAATACAATAGATGAGGTTGGAGGAGGTGCAACTTGAAAGGACTGTCTGAGTCCCTGGACAGAGTCAAGGGAGGAGGTATAGGGACAGGTGTTGCATCTCCTGCGGTTGCAGGGGAAGGTACCTGGGCAGGGGGTGGTTTGTGTGGGACAGGATTCATTGAACAGCTGGAGACCTTGAATGTATCACACTCTCAATTAAAATGCTGCTTTTGTGGGTGTCTCACCTCACCCCTACCCCACACAGTAATTGAAAATTCTGATGTCCTATTTAAGTCTCCAGCATCAGAATGCTACATACTTTAAAATCACAAAATATACACAGAAATTATCTTAATGGCTTTTATATCTTTATTAAAGTTAATCAGCCAGCGAGGCAAACGTGCAATGTATGCATTGAGAATGGGAATCCTCCCCTCTACGAACGTAGCACATGTTGTATAGTTACCCTCAATGCCAAGTCCAAACATCTTTTCAGATTTATTTGTAGCCCCCCATTCACATAATTGGTGGCACATATGTCCCACCATATCATACGCCGGAAATCGAACATCCTTATAACATTTCTGGGAGGAAAGGAAAGGGCAGCAGTGTTTTTTTTAAAAAAAAGTGATTTTGTGTAGCATTATTTTAAAATTGTAAAAACGGGAATAAGAAAGCCTGTAGTTAGTAAACATGGTGCCTTCAGTTTACTGACCCTCGCGAAAAAATATATTGTTTCCATACTAACGTTTGAAACCGAAAGCAGTTGCTTTGGATTACTGCTGCTGAAGTCAGTAAACTTCTGCAAGGATCTCCCTCTCACCTTTAAGTAATAAATTCCTTTGTACTTATTTCTGTCACGTCTCCAAAAAAAAAAAAAAAAAAATGCTCCTCCACCCACCATCGTTGCCTGTTTGATTTACATGACAAAGCTGTTTGGGGAAATGCTGAGTCAGGAAATGTGACATTGGCTGGCCGGCCGGCGGGTCAGCCAGAAGCGGTGCATGCGTGGTCCTTCTTCGAGCCGCCCTGCTCGCCGGTGCGGACGGAAAATGCCAACCAGGTGCTCCTCTCCTAAATAGGAATGCGCACGGACTACTTACACAGAAACTCAGGCAAAACTCTGAAGTCAATTGCGACTTGGGGAATTGCTTCGAATGCAAAGTTGGTTGAGGGAGTCGGCGCTTTCCGAGGCGGCTGGAGGTGCCACACTGGTGATCAAGGCGTGGTCAGTCCGGGCTGGAGCTGGAGCTGGAGCCGCCGCTGCAGTAGCAGTAGTAGCAACAGCAGCAGCAGCCGCCGCTGTCCCCAGGGCCCGGGACACACAACCTGACACAAGGCGCGGGGGGACATCAGACCGCACACGATGTCTGGGAGGGGACGCGGCCGAGGCAGAGCACAGTTCACTTTCAATATCGAAGCTATCGGCTTTTCCCGAGGCGAGTCTCTACCTGACACTGGGTGTACACCGCTGCCTTTATTTCCGGTAGGTGGGAGCAGTCTTGGTCTGAAAGGGACAGACCAATAAATCATACAGTGGAGTACAAGGTGGTGAAATATCGTTGCAATCACTCCATCTCTTTTTATAATGGATCAGAAGATAACTGCAGATGCTGGTACAAATCGAAGGTTTTTATTCACAAAATGCTGGAGTAACTCAGCAGGTCAGGCAGCATCTCAGGAGAGAAGGAATGGGTGACGTTTCGGGTCGAGACCCTTCTTTTATAATGCAAGCGTGCCTAATATTAGGGACTTCCTCTCGAATACATAAAATTGATATTTTGGAAGAGAAAAAGACATTCTGGCCTTCCATCACAGTGAGGAGGGACTGGAGGAGACTCACTGTGATGGATGTTTCTTTTTGTTTGGTGTTAGTTGTGATTGTATGTGTTATTGCATTTTTATTGATTAATCTTATTGGTCTTATTGTTCAACTGCGGGTAATGTTTCATTTTACTACACATTTATGTGTATGTAACAAATAAACGACTATTGACTATTGACTATTGATATATTGATATTGAGAGGGAGTTAGATGTGGCTAAAGGGATCAGGGGGTATGGAGAGAAGGCAGGTACGGGGTACTGAGTTGGATGATCAGCCATGATCATATTGAATGGCGGTGAAGGGCCGAATGGCCTACTCCTGCACCTATTTTCTATGTTTCTATGATACTAATGTGGATTATAACCAGGTGCCCGTGTTCCCTGCGCTGTTCAGATAAGAGGACATTGACTAATTGAGTTACAACCGGCCCAGTTTTATTGTGAGCAGAATAAATGACGGAGGTAGAAGAAGTAGCAGATGCTGGAATCTTGAGTCGAACACCCCAAGTGCTGGAGGAGTTCAGACAACGGGTCGGGCAGCATCTGCGGAGGGCACACACACAAAATGCTGGAGTAACTCAGCGGGGCAGGATAGCATATCTGGAGAGAAGGGATGGGCGACGTTTCGGGTCGAGAGTCCTTTCTTCAGGGAATGGGCACCGAACCTCTTCGGTCTGAAGAAGGATCCCGAACCGAAACGTTGTCTGTCCATTTCCTTCCACAGATGCTGTCTGACCCACTGAGTTCCTCCAGCACTTTATGTTTTAAATAACGGGAATGTTGGTTTGAAACCCATTCCTTCTCTCCAGAGATGCTGCCTGACCTGTTGAGTTACTCCAGCATTTTGTGAATAAATCGATTTGTACCAGCATCTGTAGTTATTTTCTTATGAAACTTTTTAAACATCTACTGGAGCTGTTATGGATACAATTCATTATCGGGGCGGGGGAATCCATTCCCGTTCCACTCTTTGACAATTGTTGAATTTCCCCCTCGCTGTCTCGAATCATCGGAAGAGTAGTTATGTTTTAAGACGTTTCACGCAATTTATTTGCATAGTAAGGTGAAATGATTTAACTGTCGACATGGTGCAATTTAATTTTTTGCTGAAATTGTAATATTATAAAGACGGGTTAGAATGCTAAAAGCCGTGCTGCTGAACGAAGTTCACACTGCAGTATATAAATCAGATGCAGTAATCCTCTTCTCGCTTAGACTCGGTGGTTATGCAGTTACTTTTCGGAGCATGCTCAGATACGATGGAAGCTGCGCTGTCCTCGGAGTTGCCATGTGGCTGGTTTGCTACAGTTTGGAGAGATGATCTCCCTGGTGGTTTTGTACTGACCCAAGTGAGGGTATTGTAGGTCAGAAGATTAATACTGCTGAACAGTGAATTCACAGTTTTGCGTCCAATTTTATTGACCAGTGCTTCATCTGGAGAAATGCATTGCCTGTTTTAAAGTGTCAGATTCTCCCAAAAATGAAACCATGTTCCCCAAGACCCCTTGAAATCAAATGTTTTAAATAAGTTCCTCCTCGACATGTAAATTTAGTAGATAGAAGTCAAGCATGTTTAATCCTTGACCAGTTTTTGAAGTTCCACTGGAAGATGAAATTATGGAGGAAAAGCATTTCCACTTCATCTGTGATCCAGACCTACTGGGCTGTTTTGACTAAAATCCAATTAGATAAAATGGCCATTTTGCTGCTTGTAAATTGTGAAGAAAGATTTCTACCTTCTAAAAGATTATTAATTCCTTTTTATGGGTTTTAACTCTTATGGCTTTATTTCCATTTATTCCACAGAATATGTTTTTAGAAAAGTACTCCTTTTACTAAGGACAAGGTCATGTTTTGGCACTTCCTGATTTCCTGAACACAGGTGCACATTGTGGGCGATATCAGTTGAGATCCACATTTTTCTTCATAGGAAGAGACAGAGAGAGAGGAATATTGAAAGTGATGTGTAGCAGGGTCACTTGCACTTCAAATGAATGTCTAATCAAAATTAGCGGACGAGAAGTTTCGACAAACCAACAGCAAAGAGAATGGGGATTAAATGGCCATTTTTAGGTTGTCGAGTGGGGTGTTAGAAAAATCATTGCTGGAGCTCAAACTATTTACAATCCAGAGGAAAGGACATAGGACATTGCAGTGAAATTTGCTGACTAAATAAAAGACAGATGGTAAAGAGATTGGGCGAGCAGGCGGAAGGGACATTCTTTGTTACATTATGCCATGAAAACAAATTGTGAGAATGGCAGAGTCTGCATTATAAAGAGGTTTAGTTTCATTTAGAGATACAACGTGGAAACAGCCCCTCCGGCCCACTGAGTCTGCACCAACCAGCAATCACCGCACACAAACACCATCCTACATACACACAGAGGACAATTTACACTTGTACCAAGTCAATTTACCTACATCCCTGTACGTCTTTAGACAATACACAATAAGTGCAGGAGGAGGCCATTCTGCCCTTCGAGCCAGCACCACCATTCAATGCGATCATGGCTGATCATTCTCAATCAGTACCCCGTTCCTGCCTTCTCCCCATACCTCCTGACTCCGCTATCCTTAAGAGCTCTATCTAGCTCTCTCTTGAATGCATTCAGAGAATTGGCCTCCACTGCCTTCTGAGGCAGAGAATTCCACAGATTCACAACTGTCTGACTGAAAAAGTTTTTCCTCATCTCAGTTCTAAATGGCCTACCTCTTATTCTTAAACTGTGGCCCCTTGTTCTGGACTCCCCCAATATTGGGAACATGTTTCCTGCCTCTAACGTGTCCAACCCCTTGATAATCTTATACGTTTCGATAAGATCTCCTCTCATCCTTCTAAATTCCAGTGTATACAAGCCTAGTCGCTCCAGTCTTTCAACATATGACAGTCCTGCCATTCCGGGAATTAACCTAGTAAACCTACGCTGCACGCCGTCAATAGCAAGAATATCCTTCCTCAAATTTGGAGACCAAAATTGCACACAGTACTCCAGGCGTGGTCTCACTAGGGCCCTGTACAACTGCAGAAGGACCTCTTTGCTCCTATACTCAACTCCTCTTGTTATGAAGACCAACATTCCATTGGCTTTCTTCACAGCCTGCTGTACCTGCATGCTTCCTTTCAGTGACTGATGCACTAGGACATCAAGATCTCGTTGTACGTCCCCTTTTCCTAACTTGACACCATTCAGATAATATTCTGCCTTCCTATTCTTACCACCAAAGTGGATAACCTCACACTTATCCACATTAAACTGCCTCTGCCATGCATCCGCCCACTCACACAACCTGTCCAAGTCACCCTGCAACCTCATAGCATCGTTCTCACAGTTCACACTACCACCCAGCTTTGTATCATCTGCAAATTTGCTAATGGTACTTTTAATCCCTTCATCCAAGTCATTTGAAGTGTGGGAGAAGACTGATCTCAGAGAAAACCCACGTGGTCATGGGGAGAACGTACAAACTCTGTACAAATAACACCCATTTTCGAAATCGAACCCGGGTCTCCATTGCTGCAAGCGCTTTAAGGCAGCAACTCTACCGCTGTGCCACCATGCTGCCCATTTACTAATGGGCAAAACTTTAGCAGATGGGGATTATTGTGAGAATATCTGCTTTAATAAGAATAAAAGAAAAGCTGAATATTATTTAATTAATGAGAGCTGATTGAATGATGCTGTTCATGGGGTTGTGGGGATCCACCATGAAACACAGTTAGGAGACAAGTAATTAGAAAGTAAAATATAATTTTATTCCTTATTGCGGAGGGGTGGAATATAAAGTACAGAATGTGCCTGAGCCCACACTGGGAGCATTATTTAGTTTTTGGTCTTGATATTTAATTAGGGATGTATCAGCAATGGTGGCAGTGGAAAAAAGGTTCACTGTATTGTTTTCTGGAATAAAGAGGTTGTCTTTTCTGTGGTAGGGTAAGGCTTCTCTCTCTGGGTAAAGAAGTGTATAAGACAATTATTTGTGGGACCTGGGGTGTTGATGGAGTAGATTCTGAGAGAAAAGTTCTAATTTGTGTGGGAATTTGGAGCCTGCGGATAGCTTTAGAACAATGGATCAGACATTTAACGTGATAAGGAGGAGCAATATCTTCTAAGGCTTCTGAATCTTTAGGATTTCCAGCCCCAGAGAGTGTAGGAATCTAAATCAATGAATATATTCAAGGCCAAGCTGATTTTCAGCATCTAAGAGAGACGAAGAGACTGATTTTCAGCTATAGGAGAGGTAAGGTTTATAGGGAATCGGCATGGAAGTGGAGTTGAGGCCTTGATTAGATGTGCAGGGAACTAATGAAATGCAGGCTCCAGGGGATGTGTAGCTTGCTCCTGTTCGTATTTCTCATGCTCTTGCAGGTAAACTCATGTCTCCAGTATTATATTAGTTGATTTTCGCAATGGGTTGTTGTAACATTAGAAAGAGACAAAAATAAAAGGAAACATGTAGTCATGATAATAGTTGTAGTTCACACCTTCAATAAAATAAAAGTCTCGGTTATAACATGAAATAATTTGTTAAGTGAGTGAAAAGTTTAAAAACATGATTAGGAATTCTTTGCTGCAGTGAATAGAGTTTTATTTGGCTGAATGGAATTTTTCTTTGGTTCAAAAATATACTCTTTGGTTTCAGCTATGTTATTGCCTTATGTATGTGTACTGTATGATAATCAGCATTACCAATCTGTAGCCCACAGAATTTAAGCCTGTCCCCTTGAATACAGGGGAAGATGTAAACTATATCCTTGCCTTGAAGCAGGAGTTAAGGGGAACCTGCAAGAAGCTGCCTTACTACATTGAAGCTCCCATTGAAAAGAAAGGTAAGAACTTGTATGTCTATCTAGATAGCCTCATTACTAGATACATTGCAGCGGGAACAATTGCCTCCTTGCCACACAATGTTCCATTCTGTTTGGCATTGCCACACTATCTGTCCTTTATGGAAAGATTCTTTCATAGAGAACACCTTTGACCACAACAGGCAGCAGTGAGCATGGAACATCCTGCAGGCAAATGATGGATCATGTGGGATGGTTCCCAGATCAGATGGTCAAAACATTTTGTCAAAATCCCTTATCGCCAGAAGTCGTCTAAAAGCACCGTGACCACACTGAGAAGCCCTGACCGCCACATCGTTCCTACATGGTTGCAGCCTCGATCCCCACGCACATTGCCTTCACGACTGCTGCGACGAGTTCGAGATGATCACCCACCTCCAAGTTGATTTCTCCAAAAGAAACTCTGGAAAAGGATGCAAAGATCCTTGTCGTGGTTCATCCCAAGCAGCTGCGTTACAAAGCACTTTCTAATCTATGGATTATTCCCAGTAAGATTGTCAACTTGATGAGAGACTTTTTCGATTGAAACTTGTTGGTCTTCCAGTACCATGAGATGTCCGTCAGGGAATGCTGCCACGGGAACACTTCAGGATGGAGGAGTACGTGCTGAGAAATGGACTGAATTTTTGGTGCAACCAACACAAAAGCTCTGAGAAAGGGCTGCACTCTTAAGCTTGTCCTGCCAATTGACGCTGAATGGCTAAGCACTGGATAAAAAAGCCTTTCCAACTACTTGTAATTTTTATTGTCTAAAGAGGTCACGTAAATCGTAATGGTGCCTTGTACGTAGAATGGGTCTAGATGATAAATGTATATGCTGATGACATTAGGAATGTATAAACTCAATAATGAAAGACATGCAATAGACAATAGATAATAGGTGCAGGACTAGTCCATTCGGCCCTTCAAGCCAGCACCACCATTCAATGTGATCATGGCTGATCATTCTCAATCAGTACCTCGTTCCTGCCTTCTCCCCATAGCCCCTGACTCCGCTATCATTATCTAGCTCTCTCTTGAATGCATTCAGAGAATTGGCCTCCACTGCCTTCTGAGGCAGAGAATTCCACAGATTCACAACTCTCTGACTGAAAATGTTTTTCCTCTTCTCCTTTCTAAATGGCCTACCCCTTATTCTTAAACTGTGGCCCCTTGTTCTGGACTCCTCCAACATTGGGAACATGTTTCCTGCCTCTAACGTGTCCAACCCCTTAATAATCTTATACGTTTCGATAAGATCACCTCTCATCCTTCTAAATTCCAATGTTTTTACATCTCCTGTACATATTCATAAAAGTTTATTTTTGAAGTAAAATTTTTTTTCTATGTCGATATATTGCTCCTTAATAACTACTGCACAGCCCAGATGGAGACATAACCCCTTCTTCACTTGCAGGACAGTTTCTATCATATTGTCACAATGTCCAAATCCTGGTGTCCACATAGTGAGCATACTGTCACCAAAAGGATTGTAACAGTTCTGGAAGATGGCTCAGCATCATTGACCTTGTGAGAGCAATTAGGGATGGGCAATAAATGTTGACCATGCCAACAATGTCCAAATTCGAAAGGGAAAGAATAAATGGTAAAACTGGAAGTCACGGGTGGGGGAGGAAAGACTGATTTGTGGTTGGAAATGGGATAATGGACAACAAGGTGGGGTGTTCATGTGAAATAGGTCTTATGGTATATTTTATGTTCTTAACATTGTGTTAAAGACGGGATTTGAAAATCAGCGCATGATCTTGCTTTTAGTATTATGATGCTTTTATACTAACCACCACGTGGCACTCATGGTAAAAATAAATTAACGTTGGAAACCGAATCACTGGTGATATTTGATCTGTTTAGAAGGTTGACAGAATTATATAAAATTGACTATTTCATTTCGTAATTCTGCACAAGAGTAATGTAATCTGTGGAATTCTCTGCCTCAGAAGGCAGTGGAGGCCAATTCTCTGAGTGCATTCAAGAGAGAGCTGGATAGAGCTCTTAAGGATAGCGGAGTCAGGGGGTATGGGGAGAAGGCAGGAACGGGGTACTGATTGAGAATGATCAGCCATGATCACATTGAATGGCGGTGCTGGCTCGAAGGGCCGAATGGCCTCCTCCTGCACCTATTGTCTATTGTCTATTGTAATGTGGGATGAGCAGTTGAACATATTCTCAAATGATCACTACTAAGAACTGATTGTAACCATAAACGATACAACCATAATATTGTGTTGTGAAGTAGCTTTGAAAAAATAAGAAATGCCATTTTGAAAGATATTTCTTCAATTTAGATGTGGAAAGGTATACGCAGAAGTATACGGAAAAAGATGGCAACAAGAACTGGATACCAGGTAACTACAAATTAATGTGCTAGTGCATTTTTATGTATTTCCAGTATACTCAGCATCTCAGCCTCGCACCAGTCCACCCCAAAGTAACCCAGTGATTTTGCTGAATGCTAAAAATCATCCAAAGGTTTTTGGATTGCACTTTATTTATACTGGTATAAATCCATCTATATTCTATATAGAACCTGACTAATGATGTTCAAATAGTCATCAGTGCCATATATTTCAATCAGAGAAGTTAGGGGAGAGATATTAAGGTGGGAATACACCACAATTGGCTCATACTGTGAGAGAGGTCATTCAGATGGGCAAGGCAGTCAGCCTAAAGAGGCCTTAACCCAGAATTGCCAGTAGTACTTAGGACTTTTAGTAATATCAGATAAGAAGGAAGAGATTTGTTTCAGATTTTGTAGATTTGAGCTGATGAATCCAAAAACAAAGTGCATTTATTATTCAAAATGCAGACGATGAACAGCTTGCTCAAATCATTCCTGGGACACTAAGTATTCACAGCCCCATAATCTTTCTTCTGCTGTGTTTCCTGTCCATCCCACCACCTTTTCTTTTTTTAAAGATTGCTTACTTTCAGCCATGTGAAACTGTTTATCTCCATTCTGTTTTCACCTCATCTGCTTTTGAAACCCTCTGAACTTTGCCTCCTGAAAAGACTATTTGAATGGCTTTATAGTCTAGATCTCATCCTATAGCACAGTTAATTTCTCTGAGTACACATCATACTTTCATTCCCGGACACAAAGTGCTGGAGTAACTCAGCAGGTCAGGTAGCATCTCTGGAGATCATGGATGGATGACATTTATGGTCGAGACTCTTCTTGAGACCATCAATTTCCATCACTCATTTCCGTAACTTTGGGAGGAAATATCAATGGTTTTCCGAGGCACTGGACTTATTTTATAGAGGAGAAAGTTGTTTTCTGACACAATTTTACAATGGGGAATATGTGTAAGTTCCTATAGAACCATTTATTCTCAGCTAAATTTGGTGAAAGACTGAAAAAAAGGCTACTTTATCATTTATTGAATAGTTTCCACTAACCCTCATGCTAATTATTATGTGAATGCATAGATTGGAGGAGACTTCCACGGGAGCTAAAACCAAGAACAAAAGTGTTAAAAAAAGCAAGTAAGTATGATTTATAATGTTATATTTGGTGTGCAAAAGTTGTCAATTTTCATTTATTCAACTAGGCTTCCACAGACACACACTCTTTAGTTTAAATGGAAAAACCATTAACCATTTAAATTTCTCAGGAAATAATGAATAGTATAATCATCTTCATACTTCTGCAGTTTTTTGTTATCTGTCCTGTGACACACTTTGAAAATAGTAACACGAATTTGAGTCTGAGAACTCTGTACATCGAAAGACAGACATAGAAGTCCCGATAGTGTCTCCCATGCGAGACACTATCGTGGAGTTCGTATAGAGTCTTTTCATCCTAAGATTGCTGATTTGCACTGGGGAAATAATTTAAAACAAACACTTGGATCCTGTGGCAGGTTAGTGGAGTACTATTGATTACATCAGGGATTGTTTATTACAAGGAAAGAAACATTTTTTTCTATAAAGCTGGTTTTGTGTAATGTCACAGGGATTCCAAAACTATTTCACCAACCTTATAGCCAATAGATCACTGAATATAATGCTCCATCCCTCACCTTCATTTTGGCCAGTCTGGCCCTGGTGAGACCGCACCTGGAGTACTGTGTGCAGTTTTGGTCTCCAAATTTGAGGAAGGATATTCTTGCTATTGAGGGCGTGCAGCGTAGGTTCACTAGGTTAATTCCCGGAATGGCGGGACTGTCGTATGTTGAAAGGCTGGAGCAATTAGGCTTGTATACACTGGAATTTAGAAGGATGAGGGGAGATCTTATTGAAACATATAAGATAATTAGGAGATTGGACACATTAGAGGCAGGAAACATGTTCCCAATGTTGGGGGAGTCCAGAACAAGGGGCCACAGTTTAAGAATAAGGGGTAGGCCATTTAGAACGGAGATGAGGAAGAACCTTTTCAGTCAGAGAGTGGTGAAGGTGTGGAATTCTCTGCCTCAGAAGGCAGTGGAGGCCAGTTCGTTGGATGCTTTCAAGAGAGAGCTGGATAGAGCTCTTAAGGATAGCGGAGTGAGAGGGTATGGGGAGAAGGCAGGAACGGGGTACTGATTGAGAGTGATCAGCCATGATCGCATTGAATGGCGGTGCTGGCTCGAAGGGCTGAATGGCCTACTCCTGCACCTATTGTCTATTGTCTATCATCTGCCATTGCTGCTCTCACTGGCTTGTGGATGGAGTTTGAAGTGTAAAGCACAAACAAAAAAAACACCACACTATCCACAAACTTAATAACAATGATCTACTATGGACTTTGTTTTGGTTGCACTATGGACTTTTTTTTTTGCTTTACTATTGTCTGATTTCCGAGTTTTAATCATGATTAATTTATTGTATTATTGATTAGCAAGTGTCAAAAGTCATATATCCCAAAATATTCTAAGTGTATTGGTGTCATATGTCCCAAAATAGAACAATGATATTCTTGCATGCAGCAGTACAACGGGTGTGTAATAATTATTTGTGTTAATGGACCTGTAATGCTGCATCAAGAATGAATTTAATTGTTCCATTGCTGGAACATACAGTAATTTGCAATTAAACAGTTCTGACTCTTGACTTTTTTGAGCATTACTTTGGATTGGACTAGAATCTTGCACCATTGTGCTGTTTTACACATGTATTCGTTGTCGTAATTATCATTACTGTATGTAGGCCGGTTACTCTGTGAGTTTAGTTTAGAGATACAGCACGGAAACAGATGCATCTGCCATCGATAGATTAGTGAAGGAGGATTCAAGTAGGCTTAACCCAGTCTGGCAGCAATGTTCCGGTGATGAGAACTTGTATCTCACTCAGAGTTATACTGTGACTTTTGTGCACTGATTCATTAGCTAAAGGAGAGATAGATGTTAAGAGGGTGTTTCCTTGCCCTGCAAATACTTCAAAGAATAGGTAAAATATTTCAAAGAACAAGGGATGCATTTGCTGATGAACTATTTTGGTTTCACTGAAACATCAGTGTATTGGATTGGCACATTTGGTAGCATTGCTGCCTTACAGCGTCAGAGACCCGGGTTTGATCCTGTCTACGGGTGCTGTATATACAGTGTTTGTACATTCTCCCTGTGACTGCATGGGTTTTCTCCAGGTGCTCTAGTTTGCTTCCACATTCCAAAGATGTATGGGTTTGTAGGTTAATTGGCTTCTGTAAATTATCTCTAGTATGTACGCTAGAATAGGTGATTGCTGGTTATGCGCAGACACAGTGGGCCGAAGGGCCTGTTTACATGCTTTATCTTCAAATAAACCAAACTAATCTACATTATTAATAATATTAAGAAAGAAAAGTCATGCACCAGGTGGCTTTCTTTGGGCAATACACTTAAAATACCCAATTACGCATTAACTAATGGCTGGTGGAATCAAAGGCTATAGGTGCTAAAGTTAGTTATTGATATTTTAATTTTGAATGTTTGCTATTTTCACACAAGAGTAAGATCAAACATGAAGAGCATAAAATCATATGCCTTTGTCGTACACATGAGAGAGTAACTTTAACTTGAATTCAGTCTTCTAGCTGACATAAAAACATAAACATAGAAAAAAGGTGCAGGAGGAGGCCATTTGGCCCTTCGAGCCAGCACTGCCATTCATTGTGATCATGGCTGATCATCCACAATCAGTAACCTGTGCCTGCCTTCTCCCCATATCCCTTGATTCCACTAGCCCCTAGAGCTCCATCTAACTCTCTTTTAAATTCATCCAGTGAATTGGCGTCCACTGCCTTCTGTGGCAGAGAATTCCACAAATTCACAACTCTCTGGGTGAAAAAGTTTCTTCTCACCTCAGTTTTAAATGGCCTCCCCTTTATTCTTAGACTGTGGCCCCTGGTTCTGGACTCCCCCAACATTGGGAACATTTATCCAGCATCTAGCTTGTCCAGTCCTTTTATAATTTTATACGTCTCTATGAGATCCCCTCTCGTCCTTCTTAACTCCAGTGAATACAAGCCCAGTCTTTCCAATCTTTCCTCGTATGACAGTCCTGCCATGCCAGGGATTACCCTCATGAACCTACGCTGCACTGCCTCAATAGCAAGGATGTCCTTCCTCAAGTTAGGGGACCAAAACTGCACATAATACTCAAGATGTAGTCTCACCAGGGCCCTATACAACTGCAGAAGGACCTCTTTGCTCCTATACGCAAATCCTCTCGTTATGAAGGCCAACATGCCATTAGCTTTCTTCACTGCCTGCTGTATCTGCACGCTTACTTTCAGCGACTACTGTACAAGGATACCCAGGTCTCGTTGCACTTCCCCTTTACCTTATCTGACACCATTGAGATAATAATCTGCCTCCTTGTTTTTGCCGCCAAAGTGGATAACTTCACATTTATCTACATTATAATAGACAATAGACATATGTTCACTCACTCAAACTGTCCAAGTCACCCTGCAACCTCCTAACATCCTCTTCGCAGTTCACACTGCCACCCAGCTTTGTGTCATCTGCAAACTTGCTAGTGTTACTTCTAATTCCATCATCCAAATCATTAATATATAGTGTAAAGAATTGCGGCCCCAGCACCGAGCCTTGCGGCTCGCCACTGCCTGCCATTCGGAAAAGGACCCATTTATTCCTAATCTTTGGTTCCTGTCTGCCAACCAATTCTCTATCCATGCACTAATTTTGCTCACCAATCTCCCGTGTGGGACCTTATCAGAGGCTTTCTGAAAGTCTAGATACACGACATCCTCTGGCTCTCCTTCAACCATTTTAATTGTAACATCCTCAAAAAATTCCAGAAGATTAGTCAAGCAGGATTTCATCTTCGTAAATCCACGCTGACTTGGACCAATCCTTTTACTGCTATCCAAATGTGCCATTATTAGCTCTTCAATAATTGAGTCCAGCATCTTCCCCACCACCGATGTCAGGCTAACTGGTCTATAATTCCCCGTTTTCTCTCTCTCGCTCCTTTCTTGAAAAGTGGGATAACATTACCTACCCTCCAATCCACAGGAACTGATCCTGAATCTATTGAACATTGGAACATGATCACCAATGCATTCAGGATTTCCAGAGCCACCTCCTTGAGTAAGATGCAGACCATCAGGCCCTGGGGATGTATCAACCTTCAGTCCCATCAGTCTACCCAATACTATTTCCCGCCTAATGCAAATTTCTTTCAGTTCCTCTATCTCCCGAAATCCTCTGTCCTCTAGTACATCTGGGAGAATGTTTGTGTCTTCCTTGGTGAAGACAGATGCGAAGTACCTGTTCAACTCTGCCGCCATTTCCTTGTTACCCATAATAATTTCACCCGTTTCTGCCTTCAAGGGACCCACATTTAGATTTACTAATCTTTTTCTCTTAACATACCTAAAGACGTTTTACTGCCCTTCTTTATATTCTGGGCCAGCTTCCCCTCGTACTTCATCTTTTCAGCCCGTATTGCCCTTTTTGTTACCTTCGTTTGTCATTTGAAAGATTCCCAATCCACTGCCTTCCCGCTACTCTTTGCTATGTTATACATCTTTTCTTTTAGTTTTATTCCATCCCTAATTTCCCTTGTCAGCCACGGTTGCCTTTTACTCCCCTTAGAATCTTTCTTCCTCTTTGGAATGAAATGATCCTGCATCTTCTGGATTATGCTCAGAAATTCCTGCCATTGCTGTTCCACCGTCATTCCTGCTAGGATCCCTTTCCATTCGACCTTGGCCAGCTCCGCTCTCAGGCCTACATAGTCCCCTTTGTGCAACTGCAATACTGACACTTCTGATTTAACCTTCTCCATCTCAAATTGCAGATTAAAACTAATCATATTATGGTCACTACCTCCAAGCGGTTCCTTTACCTTGAGTTCCCTTATTAAATCTGGTTCATTGGACAACACTAAATCTAGAATTGCCTTCTCTCTGGTAGGCACCAGTACAAGCTACTCTAAGAATCCATCTTGGAGGCACTCTACAAACTCCCTTGGGATCCAGAACCAACTTGATTTTCCCAGTCTACCTGCATATTGAAATCCCCCATAACCACAGTGGCATTGTTACATGCCAGTTTTAGCTCCTGCTGCAACTTACACCCTATATCCGGGTTACTGTTTGGGGGCCTGTAGATAACTCCCATTAGTGTCTTCTTACCTTTATAATTCCTCGACTCTATCCACAGTGACTCTACTTCGTCAGTCCCTATGTCACCCCTCGCAAGGGACTGAATTTCATCCCTCACTAACAAAGCTACCCCACCTCCTCTGCCCACCTGCCTTTCCTTTCTACAGGATGTATAACCCTGAATATTCAGTTCCCAGGCCCGATCCTCCTGCAGCCACGTCTCTTTAATCCCCACAATTTCACATCTATCAATCTCTAACTGAGCCTCAAGATCATCCACTTTACTTCTTATACTTCGCATTCATATATAATACTTTTAATCCCTTACTCACCTCATCTTTCACATAGATTCCTATTACACTTGGCCATACCGTCCTATCCCTTCATGAGCTTTCTGACGCGTTAATTCTGGGGTCTTTCTTAACTTTTCCTATAGTCTCTTTCCCTTTAACTCCATCCTTGTCTATCCCATGTGACACTCCCCTCCCCCCCCAATTATTTCGTTTAAACCCACCCGTGTAGCAGTGGCAAACCTGCCTGCCAGAATGCTGGTCCCCCGCCTGTTGAGGTGCAACCTGTCCCTTTTGCACAAATCACCCTTACCCCAAAACAGATTCCAGTGGTCTAAGAATCTAAATCCCTGCCCCCTGCACCAGCTCCTCAGCCACATATTCAGATCCCCTATCTCCCTGTTCCTGTCCTCACCAGCACAAGGAACTGGAAGCAAACCGAAGATAACCACCCTGGAGGTCCTACTTTTCAGCCTTCTTCCGAGCTCTCTAAAGTCACGCTGCGGAATCTCTTTCCTCGTCTTCCCGACTTCGTTTGTGCCGACATGCACTACCACTTCCGGCTGCTCACCTTCACCCTTGAGGAAGCTCTGCACTCGGTCCGTGACGTCCTGGATCCTGGCACCAGGGAGGCAACACACCATGCTTGAATCCCGCTTGTTGCCGCAGAAACCCCTGTCTGTACCTATCACGATGGAGTCCCCTACCACCACGGCTCTGCCTGACGTCGGTCTCTTCTGCTTTGCCTCAGCACCACATTTTGCCTCACAGACTTGTCCACCGCTCAGACTGGCAGTGTCTTCTGTCCCGACAGCTTCCAAGTGCTGCATAAATGACAAAGGAAAATAAGATCTTTTTTTAATATCATAATTTTACTCTTCATCTTTTTGATCTTGGTTAAGCAAGCATTTGCTTCCCTTGAGTAACTGTATTAAATTCATTTGTTTCAAATGAAATCTTTGGAACATGGCAATTTGTATCGTAATCCTGAAGCCATAGAGTTTTACAGCATGGAAACAGTCCCTACTCAACCAAGATATCTATCTGAGCTAATTCCATTTCCGTGTTTGGCCTATATTCCTTGGGAGTTTCTGCTTGGATCCCTATTAAATCTTTTCTCTCTCAAGTACTTCTCTGTTGTCAAGATAATGTCAATAACTATTGTAAGCAAAGAAGAAGTGAATATCGCGAACAAGCAAACAGAACAATAAAATTGCTCTCAAATGTTTATAAATGTTAAATAATATCAAATTGCAGCTTAGTTTTTATTCTTGCTGTTGCTATAGCTTTAATTAATTTTGAATTGTTGTGAAACAGACTACTAATTAATGCTGTCTATATTCCAAATCTTTTTGCAGAAACTGTTGCAGATGCACCCTCTGTCTCTAAAATGAAGAGTCCCAAAGTTGTGGTTGACAAATCTAATGAGGATGTAATGCAGAAACTGGAGGTAAACAGTGCATGTGATTTATACTTTTTGCATCTTGATTTCATCCTATTGCAGTTACCTGGTGCATTCTGAACTTTGGCCAAGACAGTTCAGTAATTAATTAAATTAAAAGTGTTTCCAGGAACAGCATTGATTTGGGAGGCTGCCTGCAATATATATAGATATATATATTTCATTACCATACAATGCATATGATAGTGACAGAAGAACCTGTACAGAAGTTTGGCAATATGGGGCTGCATTTATCGTAGACAATCCCAAGGGACGGCAAATGACTTAAATTATGTTTCTGTATTAATCCAAGGCTGGTATAATAATCCACTCAACCAGAATTTAAATCACTCATGGGGATTTGTGAACCCGCATTTGCCTTTTCTTTAACAAAAATCTAGAAATGAACAAATACTGAAATTGCAGCACTTATCCTTGTAATACTCCACTAAAATAGTCTGCCAATCTAAAAGTAACCCATTTATTCCATATTTTGCTTTCCAGGTTGTTGACATGGTTAGCATGGGCTGGACCTACACAGTGAATGGTGGGGCTCGGGAGTGTTGTAGAGCAGAGAGATCGAGAAGTGCAGGTGCATGGTTCCTTGAAGGTGGAGTCACATGTAGATAGGATGGTCAAAAAGGCTTTTGACACGTTGGCCTTCATTGACTGAGGAGTTGGGAGGTAGACACAAAACTGGAGTAACTCAGTGGGACAGGAAGCATCTCTGGAGAGAAGGAATGGGTGACATTTTGGGTCATAAGATCAAGTGATAGAAACTGAATTAGGCCCTTCGGTCCATTGAATGTACTCCGCCATTCAATCATGGCTGATCAATCTCTCCCTCCTAACCCTATTCTCCTGCCTTCTCCCCATAACCTCTGACACCTGTACCGATCAAGAATCTATCTATCTCTGCCTTAAATATATCTACTGACTTGGCCTCCACAGCCTTCTGAAGTCGATAAGAAGTTGAGACCCTTCTTTTCGACCTGAAACATCCCCCATTTCTTCTCCAGAGATGCTGCCTGTCCCACTGAGTTACTCCAGCTTTTTGTGTCTATCTTCGGTTTAAACCAGATCTGCAGTTCCTTCCTACACATAGAAGTTGGGAGATCGTGCCATATAAGACGTTGGTGAGGCAGCATTTTGAGTGTTGTGGACACCATGTTATAGGAAAAATGGTGTCAAGTTAGAAAAGATACAGAGAAGATTTATGAGGATGTTGGCAGGACTAGAGGGTCTGAGCTATAGGGAGAAGTTGAGTAGGCTGGGATTCTATTCATTGGAGAGCAGGAGGATGAGTGATGATCTTATAGAGGTGTATAAAATTATGAGAGGAATAGATTGGCAAAGAGCCTCTTGTCCAGAGCACGTGAATCGAGGACCAGAGGATATAGGTTTAAGGTGAAGGGGAAAAGATTTAATAAGAATCTGAGGGGTAACTTTTTCACACAAAGGGTGGTGGGTGTATGAAACAAGCTGCCAAAGGAGGTAGTTGAGGCAGGGACTATCCCAACATTTAAGAAACAGTTGGATGGATACATGGATAGGGCAGGTTTGCAGGGATATGGGCTAAATGTCGGCAGGTGATACCAGTGAAACTGGAACAGATTGGCTGGTGTGGGCAAATTGGGCAGACGCACCTGTTTCTATGATTCTTTGACATGAGCCGTTATTTTATGAACAATATTTGGAGTATTATGTTTTTTAAACATCCGTTGCGTTTTCTGTTTACCTTTCTGCTGGATGCATTCTTAAACCATTTTAGATTTGTCAAACATTTTTTTCCTTTCCGTAAACCAATTTTGACTTTACCCATCCTAACATGATTTTCTAAGAACCTTGCTATTACTTCTTTAACAATAAGTATCAACATTTTTGTAAACAATAGGTGTCAAACTATTTTGTTCCTAATTTTCACTCTAATTTTCTTGGGCAGTGGATTTGCATCTGTTCCACAAGCTAGATGCAGGAAAAATGTTCCCAATGTTGGGGGAGTCCAGAACCAGGAGACATTCTAAGAATAAAGGGGAAGCTATTTAAAACTGAGGTGAGAAGAAACGTTTTCACCCAGGGAGTTGTGAATTTGTGGAATTCTCTGCCACAGAAGGCAGTGGAGGCCAATTCACTGGATGAATTTAAAAGAGAGTTAGATAGAGCTCTAGGGGCTAGTGGAACCAAGGGATATGGGAAGAAGGCAGGCACAGGTTACTGATTGTAGATGATCAGCCATGATCACAATGAATGGCGGTGCTGGCTCGAAGGGCCAAGTGGCCTCCTCCTGCACCTATTTTCTAATCTAGGGAAAATTTGCAAATCATCACAAATGCATCCACAATGTCTGCACTGATCTCTTTTACAGCCAGAGGGAGCAGATTGTCAGTAAACAGGACCAGGCGGGCATACAATTACAGTACTTATGTTTCAGGGAAGAAACTGTGTGATACTCATTTTGATTTATGTTGCTCCCAATCCACATCAACATTATAGTTTTTCACATTAACCGAGGTGATTAAACGCTCTAATTTGAAATTGTAACATTTGAATAATCTCAATTTAATAATTTTAACAGTAAAACTATGTTGTGATTCTGTAAATGTTATTCCATACCTAGAGCTTGCTTCTCTACTTTAAAATTGTTAAGCTCCATCATCTATCAAATTGTTACATTTTCCTTTTGCTGTTTGTAATCGACTTCATGATGTGGCAGCAGAAATAATCGAAGAGTTATTTATATCCTTCAGTTCCTCCTTTTTAATGTGAAGACCTGACGTCTTTGCAAATTACCTTTGTAAAATTTGTGTCATAGTTCCCTACTTCATTCATTCTGAAGCGAAATGTGGGTTGAACTTTGCTTTTCCCAGTTCCTTTCCGAATCTATTCCATGGAGTTTATTTTATTACCAGACTGCATCTGATTTTGGCTGCAGAAAAACTCTATATTCCTTTCATAATATTTTCCCACATTCCCTGCCTCCAAACCGAGCCGATCCTCTTTTGCCATTATCCCCTTTTCCATGAATGATCTGTTGTATTAATTGAGAAAACTTCAGCACTCGACAATAGTTGAATAAATAAGTGTCAGTTTTAAGTCTTTATTGATGCTTAGCTTATTGATTACTCCTTGTGAAGTATGTAATTTAGCACTGGACCTGCATACAACCTAGGTCCGCCTTTACTGTTTAAATGAATGGTTTTTATCTCTGTTCTCTGTACCCTGCTATGGATATGTCTAGATAAAGAGCCCTTTTGTATAGAATTTGCAGAATCCTGTTGGAGTTACTTGTTTGGTTTTGAAATTTTCTGTCTTTGACTTTTAAGAAAATAAATGATTCCTTATGTTCAACATTCATGTGTGTGTTCAATTCTCATAGATTAAAACCAATTGTTCTTGTAGGTTCTAGAAAAGAAAGAT
This sequence comes from Rhinoraja longicauda, assembly GCF_053455715.1. Lineage (NCBI taxonomy): Eukaryota > Metazoa > Chordata > Chondrichthyes > Rajiformes > Arhynchobatidae > Rhinoraja > Rhinoraja longicauda. The sequence goes on along the minus strand of NC_135955.1, from coordinate 80,045,557 downwards.
ACAGAAAATAAATCAGATGAAGAGACTGAAGAGAAGGAAAAAGAAGACGAAAATGCTGAGGAAGAAGAATACAATGAGGAGGAATTGGAAGAGGTACAATATTTAACACTTCTAACATTTATTTTAAAAGATTGCTTGGATATAATTTGTGAACATTAAAATTATTTGCACATTTATAGCCCAAAATGTAAAATAATATATTGTCTGCTAGTATTTGCAATATTTTTTTCAGTACATGTACTTTGTGATCTAGAGAAAGCTCATACTGAAAGTACTTTATTTGCTTTTAGGAAAATGACTATATTGCATCTTACTTTGAAGATGGCGATGACTTTGCAGTTAGTGATGACAATATGGATGAAGCTACATACTAGCAGCGCCTGTAAATCAATGTACTTAAAGCACTGTGAAACTAATCAACAATACAGTTAGGATTACTTTCTTCCTCAGGTCACTGCAAAATCTTGTTTTGCACATGCAAATTAATTAAAATTAAAATTCTCGTTTACAATGAAGATAACGGATTTGCGATGAAGCTAAAACGAACAAAGATTAGATCTAGGCACTTAAGACTGATTGATTGGATAATAAAATGCTGGTACTAATGCACTAGCATTGACGTGCTATTATATAATTATGCACCTTGAGAGAAAAACATTGCAAAAACTCATTTTATTGAAGAAAAACACTTCAGAGAAGCAAATTATTAAATTATCCTAATTTGTAAATTGGAATTAAACAGGTTTGGGTAGCCTTTTTATTAATGGTTGTTCAAAGCAATCCTCGGTATTTATAAACTTTAAAATTGTGTCAATGGAAGTATAATTTATTTTTGGTGCTACACTATATCTGCTCGTTTTGCTGGTCCTGATTTCACTGGCATAAATAAATGCTCAAAGCAATATTGCTGGAAATTTGCAGCAAGTTAGGCAGTATTTGTGGAGAAAGAAAATTAGCATTTTGGTTTAATGACTTTCAATAGGTCTGAATAAGACTGATTCATTCTGACTGAACTTTATTAATGCGTGTTTTAGCTACTCACAAAGTTGAAAACCAGTATCAAGTGGGATTATTCCAAAGAAATGCAATCAAGTTTACAAAGCCAACTGCCTTCATTGCCCAGACATGTAACCTACCTCTTAAATTATGACTGCACAAATATGACTTTGGGTAATTCAGATCTCTAGTGTCACATCACATGTTTTGGCAACTGTTTATATATTGCACTAAAAACAATACAAGAGTAGTATAACATCTTAGAATCTCTTTTTTTTTAAAAACCAGTTCATTTCCCAAAGTATGTATGATGAGTCTTTATTCTTTAAGATGTGGCAATTTTAAAGGAATCCTAACATCACTGAATTAATGAATAGGAGCATGGGAAAACACAGGATAGTCAATCAATCAGCAACATATATTTATTAAAAAAGTCTACTTAGCCCCTTACATCAGCTATGCCATTTAATAAGATAATGGCCAATCTGATTTTAACTTAGGTTACTGCCGATAACCCTTCACCCTCTTATCAAATCTCTCTCTCAATGTTTAAAGAGTCTGTTTTCTTGAGGAACCATAGAAACAAAGAACTGCAGATTCTGGTTCATACACAAAAGAACACAGTGTCCTGGAATAATTCAACGGGTCAGATAGCATTTCTGGAGAACATGGATAGGTGAGGAAGCTAATAAACTAAGACTGGAATAAGTTCAGAGTGGATGTGTGCTCCAAGTTATTGTTTTACTAGATGACTAAACTTTGTCACTGGGCTGAATCCTTCTTGCCACGGCGAATTGTCTTGAATAGAATCGCTATCATTACCAATTCAAGCTGAAGTGAATCCTCGAGTTGCACCCATGTGCTGAGTCTGGAACTTAACTGAATGACTTGGGAAGCTGAAGAAGGGTCTCAACCTGAAACATCACCTATTCATGTTCTGCAGAGATGCTGCTTGACCTGCTGATTTACTCCATCACTTTATGTCCTGCTTCTTTGAGGAAGAGTGTTACAATGACTGGTAACACCAGAGGGGAAAAAAGGCCTCATCTTGTTGAAGTTTTTAAACAGTGACAACCAGTTCAAGAATCTCCCCAAAACTAAATTCTCCTCTACACCCATCTTGACAAGACTGCTTAGGATCCTTTTCACTCAATCAAATGATCTTTTCCATTTCTAAACTCTAGCAGATACAAACCTAGTTTGTCCAACATTCCCTCATAGGGCAGTCTGACATTCTAGATAACAATATTGTAAGGCATCGCTGAACTGCATCCATTCATAACATCCTTAAACCAGTCCTGTACATGGTATTCCAGATATGGTCTTGTGTTCATTGCGTTATCTCAAAGCAATCTCTGGAAACATGGATAAATGAAATTTTGGGTTGTGACCCTTCAGACTGATACAAATAGGTCTGAAGAAGGGTCCTGACCCAAAATTTCATCTAACCAAGTTCTCCAGAGATGCTGCCTGTTCTGTGTTACTCCAGCACTTTGTGTCTTTTGTTTTTGTAAATCAGCATCTGTAGTTCCTTGTTTCTTCATGCTTTTAATACTCTTCCTTAATCTTATTTCCCAAGTATCAATGCATCTTCTCTACTTATCCCAAGTAGTTATACCTGTGTCCTGCTGTGATCCTTCTTGCCAATGTATCTCCATTTTGGATCAGCATTTATTTCCTTATATTTGCCTAACATTCAGACCATTTTAGAAACTTGTCTTCTATTTTACGTCTTCCTGTTTTGAAAATAAATTGCTCGCACCACCTTACAACAACTTTCAGTGGTTAAGAAAAAAAATAATGAAAACAGCTTTACCATCCTTAGAATGCCCTAAAATATCTTACAAATAACATTTTTAACATTGTTAAATTGAGTTCTATGAAAATGTGACAAGGACCTATGAACAAGTGTGCAAAGGGTCATTTTGGAGTTATTCGATTAGTAATGCATTTTGGGTGAAATTATACTGGGTGAACGCACTGAAGTTAATTATGCCTTTTGATGTACTGATACTTAGTTGTTATCTCTGGAATAAAAGAGGATATATTTCAGTTTAATACCCTCCTCCAGCATAAATCTGCATGTAGGCATACAACTATTGAACACATTTCTGGATGGAAAATTGTGATGTGACCGAGTCTAAAATTACTCTTCATTAAACTTGAAGAAAAAAGTGCAGTATAATTTAGCCTAAATATTTTTTGTTTTTTTTTTGTCCTTGAAGGAATAGCTTTTTGCTTTTGATTTTATGTAGTACATGCATACCTTGTGCCTAATAAATTATTGGTATTTATATAAAGTTTACCAAAAATATAAAATATGTGAATATCTTGTAATTATTATCTGGATGACCAATTTCTAATGAAGCTGGTTCCATGATGTAAAATGAATCTATTGTTATGATATACCAATGCCTGAGTATCGCAAATAAAATGAACCACAGATTCTTGGATATTTTCATGTATTAAGCAAATTTCTAGTTTGGGAAAGTGGTGGTGGGAGGTAGAGGGGGTTTTGTTTGTGTCACTTTGTCAGATGTAAACAAATGCTGACAGTTAATCTGACTTGCTGTATCATGTACACAGAATTTTGGTTCATTTGCTGCATCTTTGTGCTGACAAGGGTTATTTAGGCCTTAATTCTTGAAAGAGCCTTCCAACTAATAACACACTTGCTCTATCGCATGACAACTCATTCTCTCTCCGTTTCAAAATAATTCTACAAATTAAAGACAATCTGACCAGTTTCAGGATTTTTTCCCCTTCTGTCAGTACTGACCCTGAGGTTTGCAGACTAGACTGACTATACTTTATATTGATCATGAACAAAAGATGTGTATGTTAATAGCAAGCAAATCAAATCTGATCTAGATTAAATATTGTGCCAGGCTGGAACAGACTAGCCCAACATTGCAAAAAAACAAAACTACGTGTTTTATAACATGCACCCAATTTGACTTGGACCTGATCCTTATAGTTGGGCTGGGTTGTTTAACCACGTTTGTACTTCCAAGTATATATCGATTCTTCTTTGTAACTTGCCATTACATTAAAGGCCGCCCCATGCTGGCATACACTCATTTCAGTACTACCATTGGGAAGAAGGTATCGGAAACTGAACACTATGACCACTAGGTACACGATTCTTCTCAGCCTCCATCATGTCCTCAAACATTACATAACATTAACCTCAACTAGAATGATCTTCTCTGGCCTGCATTTCTGGTTGCCCTATAGACATCATTTTCTTCTTACATTATGGTTACCTACTGTTACGGTTATTGATTTACTGTAGAAGATGCAGAGTTAAAAGCTGAATAAAAGCTTTAATTATAGACTGCTCTTGAGCCAAGAGGATTTCTGCAATGAGATCTTGTTGCCCGAGCAAGTGGCCCAGTGACAGCAGTTTTCTCTTTAAAAACAAAATTAATATATACCGAGAAGCAAATGAACTGCAAATACAAAACATCTGAAACAGGAAGTGCTGAAAATATTAACCTAGTCAGACTGCTTCTGTTGGAGGAGAAATATAGTTAATGTTTCAGGTTGATAACCCATTGTCAGAACTGGGAAAGAGATATTTGTTAAACTCAAGGGTGGGGGAGGAGGGTTGTCGTTGCCTGGCAAAACTGTGCATGTCGACCAACTTGTTTCTTTTCCTCAAGAAATGGATAAAGATGATACAGATTTCAAAGAATACTGGTACAGAGAAATCAAGTTACCTGAAGTTGGGGAATACCTTGTTCTCCCAGCTGAACTGTGAACATTTAAAGTAAGAAACATAGAAAATAGGTGCAAGAGTAGGCCATTCAATATGATCATGGCTGATCATCCAAAATCAGTACCCCGTTCCTGCTTTCTCCCCATATCCCTTGATTCTGTTACCCCCTAGAGCTATATCTAACTCTCTTGAAAACATCCAGTGAATTGGCCTCCACAGCCTTCTGTGGCATAGAATTCCAGATTCTTAACTCTGGAAGTGAAAAGATTTTTCCACATCTGACTCCTAAATGGCCTACCCCTTATTCTTAAACTGTGCCTCCTGGTTCTGGACTCCCCCAACATCGGGAACGTTTTTCTTGCCTCTAGCCTGTCCAATCCCATAAGAATTTTATGTTTCTATAAGATCCCTTCTCATCCTTCTAAATTCGTGACTATAAGCCTAGTCGGTCCATTCTTTCATCATATGTCAGTCCCGCCAGCCCGGGAATTAACCAGGTGAATCTATGCTGCACTCCCTCAATATCAAGAATGTCCTTCCTCAAATTAGGAACCCAAAACTGCACACAATACTCCAGGTGTGGTCTCACCAGGGCCCTGTACAACTGAAGTATGATCTCCTTGCTTCTATACATTCCTCGCAAAGTATGATTATGATGAAATTCCTCATGTTGCAAAACATACTTGGTTAATGATTATGATTACTCAAATCCTCTCGCAATGAAGGCCGACATGCCATTAGCTTTCTTCACTGCCTGCTGTACCTGCTGGCTTACATTCAGTAAATGATGTACAAGGACACCAGGTCTCGTTGCACCCCCCCTTTTCCTAATCTGACACCATTCAGATAATAATCTGCCGCCTTGTTCTAGTATAAAAATTTCATCTTTAAAGTACACTAGACCAAGTGGACCCATTGGGCCCATACCTTTCCTGCATTGGTGCAGCACCCTCTCCTCCTCCCCTCCCTCCTACCCTCCACCCCCCCCATCCCTCTCAAACCCCCTTATCCTCCCTCCTCCACCCGCCCTCCCTAGGAGATAGATTCAAACTTTAAAATGTGAATAACTTTAAAAATATAACACTGATTTCAATGGGTGTAAGAAAATAACTGCAGATGCTGGTACAAATCGAAGGTATTTATTTCACAAAATGCTGGAGTAACTCAGCAGGTCAGGCAGCATCTCAGGAGAGAAGGAATGGGTGACGTTTCGGGCCGAGACCCTTCTTCAGACTGATTTCAATGAAACTTCTTCCATTAGCACCAAAGGGACGACGGTGAGTAAGGTGAGCCTAAAATTGTCGCGCTATCGTGTACCGTTTTGGCTGTAGTTCAGGAACAAACAAACAAACAAACAAACAAGAGTTTTAGTATATAGAAGATTTTAGGACCATTACAGCAGAAATGGGTATTATCCGCATGAATAGCACATGCACCCAGTCAAATTTTTCATTGGGAGCTATCTTACAGAAGCACATGAATCTATTTTAAAGTACTTTACTTTCAGTGGTAAAAAATATGATTAGAAGACAATTTCATATATGAGGCTTCAGCTAGGTGAGGAACTAAATAATCTTTGTCTTTTCCTTCTAATCCTTAAAGTAGGCATGATCAGGGTACCCTTAACGACCCCACTCTCCCGCAAGAGGCAGACCAGCTGCTATCACCAGTTCTTTGAAAATTAGCTCTCGCACCACATTTGCAAACTGCACCAGACTAATGATGGAGTATCGTTGGGTATGATCCCAGTGGTATTTGCTAATTTGATATATAATTGTCCCAAACTAAATCTCATAAACTGAACTTAGATTGGTAATCATAATGCATCAAGAGGTTTCAATTTTTATTATTAAAGTTAAAGAATATAAAGAATATAATTTCTTTAATGTTTTAAGAATGAATACCTTTTACATAAAATGTTAACTTTCAACCGCCTCAATATTAACAGAATATATGCAATGTCTTCAACTATAGTATTTTAACAGTCAATAAATACATTTTATATTAAAACATTTTCAGGTAGCAGAATCACTTTTAAATGAATAGTTGAAAATAAGACATCATGTGGTCCTCTGACATTTAGAATGGTACATTACGTTCTCTGCATCTATGAGAAAGTGGTATATTCATTCTGTAACTACTGAAAATCAAAGTGCTATCGTCAAGCTATCACTCAAGGTTTAAAAAAATATGGTGCAAATAAAGGTAAATGCATAATTTTTGGCATTTTAAATTATATTTATAGCTTTTACCCTTAAATAGGGATGGAAATGTAATTTAATAACTTGTGTATTCTCACACTGAGTACTATTGAATCACAAAAGAAAGCTTTGTAAGAAATGCATATCATGCTACTCAGGATCACATGCAATTATTTAAATGAAGACTCTGGGTAATGTCACAACGCTGCTGGTGACAACAACAATATTGTACCGAGTCATTGCACTTTATCACCCAAACTGCCACTCCCTTTAAATTTAGCCAATTATGTATCAGTCTGTTTTTATGTTATGTTGTCCAATAACTTCAGAAGGCAAGTTTTGGTCATCTATCAACCATTCCACAAAGTTTGTTCACTTTACTTGAATAGAAAATAAGAAAATCTGCAACATGATACAATTTTCCCAGTTTCTCCACATTATAATTAGATGCTCCTGGATGCTGTCAGTAAGCCTTTGCACAGCACAGAAAAAATGTGCGTTAGATAATTGACATTAGGTGACAGAAAGCTGAACCTTTGAATTCACGTGTTCCAGAGCTTCCTCGGAGCCTATTTTAGTCCTTTTCATGGGATCAATTTCGCTGTTATGCTTTGGTTCTTGCTGCCCAGTCTGAGTAACAGGTAGATTTGTAGATTCCATTGTGGAATGATGGCTTGTTTCAACCTTTACCAGAACTTCATAGTAGAGTAAATAAAATAACGGCGTAACAATCCCAACAACTAACATTATCATCACTGCATTCCACCAGCGCATGCCCCAATCAGCTCCATAGTGTGGATCTTTTTTTGGTATGATTTTGCGGTCTGCTGCTTGATAGAAGGGTTGTGAAGATAAAGCTGAAACAACCTCATTTAAATGCTCCCGAGTGGTGTCATTAGATTTTACTATCCTTTCAATGTCTTTATCAACTTCTCTGAGAAAATTGTCAGCATTTTCATTCGAAGAACAGGGTTCGGCACCCGCTTTAAATTCTTGAAACTGTGCATTGGATTCCAAGGCTACACGTGGAACTAGTCTTGATGCAACAGGGCTGTGCTTCTCACCCAGTAAAGTGATCTTTTTCACAGGAATCTTAATAGACCTGAGAGCAAAAAAGTCCTGGTCATTGATGAGGTTATTAATCCTCTTGATATCTGCAACCTGAAAAATATAATTGATCAGAAAAGCAGTCAAACTATGGAAATAATGTTAATTTTTTTCTATGAGAAGCATTTCATGGGAAGAAATTTTGTAGATGCACTCACTCTACCAATAGGACAGTAAAACTACTGCAGCAATTAAAATGTATTTCTAACATTAAACCAAAAAAGGCTTTTGCTGGAGTACTGTACAATAGGCAAATGGGTAAGGTCTGAGATTGTGATATCAGGGATAATTCCCAGAATGGATATTTGTTGGAAGACAGTAAGGAGGAAAAATCATGATAAAAAATAGCTGTTCAGAATGACATGGTAGGAAATAGAATCCTACAGAATCATTGATAGACACAAAAAGCTGGAGTAACTCAGGCAACATCTCTGGAGAGAATGAATGGGTGATGTTTCGGGTCGAGACCCTTTTTCAGACTGGTTAGGGATCAGGGAAGAGAGAGATATAGACGATGATGTAGAGAGATAAAGAACAATTAATAAAAGATATGCAAAAAAGTAACGTTGATAAAGGAAACAGACCATTTTGTTAGCTGTTTGTTCAGCTTAAATCAACATCTGCAGTTCTTTCCTACAGAATCATTGTTAGGTTCATTATTTATTTTTGGAATTACGAACACAAATCTCAACTTGAAGATACCAAATTTGAAGGGATAGTTAATGAGGAGGACTGCAACAAATTACACTGACGTTAATAAACTTGCAGAGAGGCACATTATTAGCAAATAAACTTGAATGCAGAGGTTTGAGTGGAGCACAATCACCTTGACAGACTGCATGAACAAAGGAAAACACTGCTGAAATTTCCATGCAATTCTATGTAACTTTTAACATCAAAATCTGAATTGCTCTTCTTGGCAGTGGATATCTTATCAAAAATGGTTCTGATGCAGGTGAGTACACTAGACATTGGGATGTTATGTTGCAGATGTGCAAGACTTTGGACACAAATAGTCCTAGCAACTGAGATATAGGGAGAGTTTGAACAAACTAGAGTTTTATTCCTTGGAGTGTTGAAGATTGAGCGGTGATCTTTAGATGTGTATAATCATGATGAGAATGGATAGTCTTGGTGAATCAAGAATTAGATGACATAGGTTTAAGGTGAGAGGGGAGAAATTTAAAAAGGAACTTGAGGGGCAACTTTTTCCACATAGAGGGTGGTACATATATGAAACGAATTGCCAGACAAAGTTGTTAAGGCAGGTATAATAACATTTAATGCTTATTTGGACAGGACACTGGGACAGGTACACACAGAGGAAAGATTCAGAGGGGTATGGGCCAAACACGAGAAAATGGCTAGCTTAGCTGGGCATCATGGTGGCATGGTCCAATCGGTCTGAATGGCTTGTTTCCATACTGTATATCTCTATGACTCATCAATAAGGCTTTTTAATTGAAGAACTGACCTGAAACATACCATAAACTGTCAAACATTGATCTATCTAGTTCACTGATTTAGACTGGTTTCCAGTCAGCCAATATCTGATATTTATGATTAAAAAGTGTTCAAAATTTTCAATGGTCATATTAGTCTATAGTTCAATCTCTTCCAACACTTGAGAAATCTTGTGAATTATGCATTCCCCAACTCAAATTACTTTTGCACCCAATGTCAACACCAGGTTCTGAATTCCCTACCCAGACCTTAATCATTTGACATACTTTCCATCGTAAAAAATATCTTTATTCAAGCATTTCAATATAGACAATAGACAATAGGTGCAGGAGTAGGCCATTCAGCCCTTCGAGCCAGCACCGCCATTCAATGCGATCATGGCTGATCACTCTCAATCAGTACCCCGTTCCTGCCTTCTCCCCATACCCCCTCACTCCGCTATCCTTAAGAGCTCTATCCAGCTCTCTCTTGAAAGCATCCAACGAACTGGCCTCCACTGCCTTCTGAGGCAGAGAATTCCACACCTTCACCACCATACTTATCTATTCTATTCTATGGTTCTTTTCCAGTTTATTTTTCAGATAGCACTCTGATGGACCCCTTGGGATATTTATTCTATTATAAGAGTTTTGCACATGGAAGTTGTTTGAGTGCTGCTTGAGCAATTAACATTGAATTATATGAACTAAATGAAAAAAGAACCAAGTAAAAATAAATGTGTAAGAAGGAAATGCAGATGCTGGTTTAAACCGTAGACACAAAAAGCTAGAGTAACTGAGCAGGACAGGCAGCATCTCTGGAGAGAAGGAATGGGTGATGTTTCGGGTCGAGACCCTTCTTCAGCCTGGTTAGGGATAAGGGAAACGGGTCATATAGATGGTGATGCGGAGATAAAGAACAATGAATGAAAGATATGCAAAAAAGTAACGATGATAAAGGAAACAGGCCATTGTAAGCTGTTTGTAGGGTGAAAATGAGAAGCTAGTGCGACTTGGGTGGGGGAGGGACAGAGAGAGAGAGAGAAGGAATGCCTGGGCTACCTGAAGTGAGAGAAATCAATATTCATATTGGGCTGTAAGCTGCCCAAATGAAATACAAGATGCTGTTCCTCCAATTTACGTTTAGCCTCACTGTGACAATGGAGGAGGCCGAGGACAGAAAGGTCTGTGTAGGAATGGGAAGGAGAATTAAAGCGTCCAGCAACCGAGAGATCAGGCTAGTTCACGCGGGCTGAGCGAAGGTGTTCCGCAAAACGATCGCCCAGTCTGCGTTTGGTCTCGTCGATGTATAAGAGTAAAAACAAATGTTTCATTTGATGCAAGACTTCACCCTTGTGAAACAGTTGATTTCTTAGGATGAAGCCCAACTAATCTGGTGTTAATTATAGCACAGATCCTCACAATTTGCCTGTTCTATTTTTTTTTTTCCACTAGACCAAGTGGACCCGTTGGGCCCAAACCTCTCCTGCATTGGTGCAGCACTCTGTCCTCCCCCCCCCTCACCTCTCTCCTCAACCCCCCCTCCCTTCTCCTCCCTTCTCCCCTCCCCTTTTAAACTTAAAAATGTGAATAACTTTAAAAATATAACCGATTTTAATAAAACTACTTGCATTATCACTAAAGTGACAATGGTGAGTAAGGTGGGCCTAAAATTGTCACGCTATCGTGTACCGGTTTGGCTGAAGTTGTCACAAACAAGATAGCAAATGAGAGTTTTAGTATATAGATAGTTAAATTTGCATGGATAACAAAATAATGATAGATTAAAGTGAGCCAAAGTACACTTTTCACTCAGAACTGCCTATGATAGTACTAATATGCACCCTGTTATAATCTCTTTTGAAATCAGGACTGTAACTCTGTAGTCAATTAATTAAAAAAGGACACATACTAATGATGAATATAGAGTTACTGAATGCACCAAAATGTTGCTCTGAACATCTTTTTATAAAAAGGTATTGCTAACATCCAAAATATATAGTACAGATATAGCAGAATGAAATTCAAGATTTTACTAAATGCAATTAAGTCATTCTTAAATAACTAAGGGCTGTTTTAATTAAGAGCAAAATAATCAGAGGGATTGAAAATAAAGTCAAAATATATTCACTGATCCGTGATCCCTCACTAACAGTATAAAATAGATTTTTAATTTCGTACATATGCTGCCATGGCTACATTTCATGCCCATTCTTTGTACTGCTGAAATTGTGACAGTGGCCTTCCACTGGTAATAAGAGGTGAAACCAGGAGACAGCATTCTGTGAAACATCACGCAATTAACAATAGGTGGCTAAGCAGTGGAGGCAGGTTTGGTACTTAAAAAAAGTAATAGATACAGTGCCCTCCATAATGTTTGGGACAAAGACCCATCATTTATTTATTTGCCTCTGTACTACACAATTTGAGATTTGTAATAGAAAAAAAATCACATGTGGTTAAAGTGCACATTATCAGATTTTATTAAAGGGTATTTTATACATTTTGGTTTCACCATGTAAAAATTACAGCTGTGTTTTGTACATAGTCCTCCCATTGCAAGGCACCATAATGTTTGGGACATATGGCTTCACAGGTGTTTGTAATTGCTCAGGTGTGTTTAAATGCCTCCTTAATGCAGGCATAAAAGAGCTCTCAGCATCTAGTCTTTCCTCCAGTCTTTCCATCGCCTTTGGAAACTTTTATTGCTGTTTATCAACATGAGGACCAAAGTTGTGCCAATGAAAGTCAAAGAAGCCATTATGAGACTGAGAAACAAGAATAAAACTATTTGAGACATCAGCCAAACCTTAGGCTTACCAAAATCAACTGTTTGGAACATCATTAAGAAGAAAGAGAGCACTGATGAGCTTACTAATCGCAAAGGGACTGGCAGGCCAAGGAAGATCTCCACAGCTGATGACAGAAGAATTCTCTCTATAATAAAAAATCCTCAAACACCTGTCCGACAGATCAGAAACACTCTTCAAGAGTCAGCTGTGGATTTGTCAATGACCACTGTCCACAGAAGACATCATGAACAGAAATACAGAGATTACACTGCCAGATGCAAGCCACTGGTTAGCTGCAAAAATAGGATGGCCAGGATACAGTTTGCCAAGAAGTACCTAAAGGAGCAACCACAGTTCTGGAAAAAGGTCGTGTGGACAGATGAGACGAAGGTTAACTTATATCAGAGTGATGGCAAGAGCAAAGTATGGAGGAGAGAAGGAACTGCCCAAGATCCAAAGCATACCACCTCATCTGTGAAACACAGTGGTGGGGTATTATGGCCTGGGCCTGTATGGCTGCTGAAGGTACTGGCTCACTTATCTTCATTGATGATACAACTGCTGATGGTAGTAGCATAATGAATTCTGAAGTGTATAGACACTTCTGCTCAAGTTCAAACAAAAGCCTCAAGACTTATTGGCCAGCAGTTCATTCCACAGCAAGACAATGATCCCAAACATACTGCTAAAGCAACAAAGGAGTCTTTCAAAGCTAAAAAACGGTCAATTCTTGAGTGACCAAGTCAATCACCCGATCTGAACCCAATTGAGCAAGCCTTTTATATGCTGAAGAGAAAACTGAAGGGGACTAGCCCCCAAAACAAGCATAAGCTAAAGATGGCTGCAACAAATGTCTGGCAGAGCATCACCAGAGAAGACACCCAGCAACTGGTGATGTTCATGAATCGCAGACTTCAAATAGTCATTGCATGCAAAGGATATGCAACAAAATACTAAACACGACTACTTTCATTTACATGACATTGCTGTGTCCCAAACATTATGGCGCCCTGAAATGGGGGGACGATGTATAAACACTGCTGTAATTTCCACATGGTGAAGCCAAAATGTATAAAAACAGCCTTTATTAAAATCTGACAATGTGTACTTTAACCACATGTGATTTTTTTCTATTACAAATCTCAAATTGTGGAGTACAGAGGCAAATAAATAAATGATGGGTCTTTGTCCCAAACATTATGGAGGGCCCTGTACATCCATGGAAAAGGGTACTAAAGGTATGGGAGTAGAAAGGAAACAGGAACAAAAACATGTATCCATATGGACCTTATCAAGCATTAGGTCTCCCTGGAATGAAATGTATGCACATTTCACTAATTATAAATATAATTAAAGCGTCAACAATGTTTGTAGGGAGATCAGAATTAAAATTTGGGACAAATTTACATTGTAATAAATTTGAATTTATTCTACACCATTATTCCTTCTACCAGGTAAAATATACAATATTCGCACATTTCTTTTGCACATTTTAAAGGATTAAGTTTTGGAAAAATAAATTTGATGTCCATTTTCATTATTTAGTTTTTGAAATAGTTATTGAATGATACGAGATATTTAGTAAAGGGTAAAAATACTATTCGATAGCATTTGAAATCTTTTCTGGATTTGTGTATTACCTTGTATATCTAATTTACATTTGCCATTTGACTCATCTGGAAATAAGGCAGAGTGGGGGACCATTAAAAGCCATTAATTTTCTACAAATATATTTGTATTGACCTAATATTTATTCTTCCTAACACTTAATTTTTGATGCCACTATACTTATTAGAATAGTCTACTTCTGTATTTTAAGATATTTTCTATGCTATTTTCCGCCTACGGCTTTCTTTACCATTCCTTCCACTGCTTCTTTGCAACATTCCTTTATGTTATGACTCAAATCATCACTTACAGTACAGCAGTACTGCAAAGCAAGTGCATTCAATGTGTCGCCCTCTTGTATTTCTCGGACCAGGTATACAATATCATCCAACCGATCTTTGGGTGCAGTTCTTCGAATTTTCTCCTTTCCTCTTGGTCTCAGCTCAAAACCTTCTACATCATCTTCTGAAAGTTCATTTTCTGACGGCGTGCTGCTGGCAAACAGGTAAACATTGCCTCCCAATGCTGGCTGAATAGTTGCTGGCAGAAAACGTGTTTGACTTCTTCCTGTCATGGTTAACTGTAAAGAGGTATAACAAACAAAAATCTAATATTGCCCAAACAATAAAATATTCAAATAACAAATAGATGAAGATAGTTCCAACCACTCTAACACAGTACTTCAGTATCCAGCTGAATTATAAAGAATAGCACATTTTTATTACCATTATCTTTACGTAAAGTCAACTGTGTCGATGCTCTTTTGCTGGCAACCTCCTAAATTTTCTTCCATCAAATTTCAAGTTATGTCTCATTTAATCAGTATGTATCAACTGTCTTTTTCATGGTTATTGAGCACATTTCATGCTTTTAGGAGGCACCTTTTTAAAATTAAAATGATAATAGCTAATTAATACTCTCACAATGTAATAGAAACATAGAAACATAGAAAATAGGTGCAGGAGTAGGCCATTCGGCCCTTCGAGCCTGCACCGCCATTCAATATGATCATGGCTGATCATCCAACTCAGTATCCCGTACCTGCCTTCTCTCCATACCCCCTGATCCCTTTAGCCACAAGGGCCACATCTAACTCCCTCTTAAATATAGCCAATAAACTGGCCTTAACTACCTTCTGTGGCAGAGAATTCCACAGACTCACCACTCTCTGTGTGGAAAAAAACTCTCATCTCGGTCCTAAAAGACTTCCCCCTTATCCTTAAACGGTGACCCCTTGTTCTGGACTTCCCCAACATCGGGAACAATCTTCCTGCATCTAGCCTGTCCAACCGCTTAAGAATTTTGTAAGTTTCTATAAGATCCCCCCTCAATCTTCTAAATTCTAGTGAGTTCAAGCCGAGTCTATCCAGTCTTTCTTCATATGAAAGTCCTGCCAACCCAGGAATCAATCTGGTGAACCTTCTCTGTACTCCCTCTATGGCAAGAATGCATTTCCTCAGATTAGGAGACCAAAACTGTAGCAATACTCCAGGTGTGGTCTCACCAATGCCCTGTACAACTGCAGCAGAACCTCCCTGCTCCTATACTCAAATCCCCTCGCTATGAATGCCAACATACCATTCGCTTTCTTCACTGCCTGCTGCACCTGCATGCCTACTTTCAATGACTGGTGCACCTCGACACCCAGGTCTCGCTGCATCTCCCCTTCTCCTAATCGGCCACCATTCAGATAATAGTCTGCTTTCCTGTTCTTGACACCAAAGTTGATAACCTCACATTTATCCACATTATATTGCATCTGCCATGCATTTGCCCACTCACCTAACCTATCCAAGTCGCGTTGCAGCCTCCTAGCATCCTCCTTACAGCTAACACTGCCCCCCAGCTTCGTGTCATCCGCAAACTTGGAGATGTTGCATTCAATTCCCTCGTCCAAATCATTTATATATATTGTAAATGGCTGGGGTCCCAGCACTGAGCCTTGCGGTACTCCACTAGTCACTGCCTGCCATTCTGAAAAGGACCCGTTTATTCCTACTCTTTGCTTCCTGTCTGCCAGCCAGTTCTTTATCCACATCAATACTGAACCAACAATACCGTGTGCTTTAAGTTTGCATACTAATCTCTTATGTGGGACCTTGTCGAAAGCCTTCTATAGTTTAATGTCAAATGCTACTTTAAAATATAGAAAAGGTTTTTATTTTGCTATGAGTTCAGCAGAATATAATGAAACATGTGCGTTTAAAAAAATATTCTAAAAGTATACTGACAAATTTGCAAAACAAATTGAAAGGAAACCAAATCATGACTCAAATAATGTCCATACACAAATACTGGTCAGAATGAATCCTGGAACGTCAATCAGGAAGAGGAACACAGTTAATTTTAAATTGCCTATTCAATGTGCTGAAGTGAACTGTGGCATCTAACTGCTGCTCTAAGGAATTAAATCTCATTCCTTCTGCTTAATGATTGATACTGCAACTTGTCAGTGGTATAATCTGTAACTCATTTTATGTGCAACCTTCGGGTACGTTAAGTTCAGTAAAAATGAATAATTAACAGCTCCCATCTCTGTAAAGTCACCAGTTTCTTTTAAACATAGTGGTATGGAACATAATCTATCACTATTTATGTATGGTAATCTACATTTAGCCCTTAACCTTATTTTTCGTTTTTAACAAAATTCTACCTTCTCACCATAATCTGTTATCTTTGACAACAACTTGTGAATCATTATGTACTTTTCCAATTATTTGTAAAATTCTTATAGTCAGAACAATTCAAAAGCTTCAGTTAGCTCCTTGTACAGGTTCGACATTACATTGCTCCTCAAGCCTGTGCTGCCATTCAATATGATCATGGCTGATCTTTGCTGGCCTCAACTCCTATTCTATGGCATCTTCCCCTTTCCTTTCAACTTCTTGATTTTGCAGATATTTACCTATCTCCACCTTAAATATCGGGTCTCCACCACCTTCAGGGCCAAAATCCCAGAGACTCACAACCCTCTCAAGAATTTGTAATCATGGGCCCTTATTTACAAAATATCTCTCCTCATCTATGACTCTCCCCAGGTGAAAACATCTCAACATTTACCCTGTCAAACCCCCTAGGATCTCAGATGTTTGAATAAGATTATCCTTTTAAACAAAGAAATAAAGGTCATAAGTGATAGGAGTAGAATTATGCCATTCAATCATGGCTGATCTATCTCTCCCTCCTAACCCCATTCTCCTGCCATTCCCCATAACCTCTGTCACCTGTACTAATCAAATATCTATCAATCACTGCCTTAAAAATATCCACTGACTTGGCCTCCACAGCCTTTTGTGACAAAGAATTCCACAAATTCACCACCATCTGACTAACGGCCAGCTTTAGTCCTTCCTTATAAAGTCCTTAAGCTTACCGTTTGACGAAGGAATGGGAGTGGTGGTTCTTGACTCAAATAACAAAAACAAACAGATCTTCACGACGTTGCAGTTAGTTAGTCGTTTATTTGAAGTTGCAATGAAACATATTGACATATCTCTTGTTATTAACTGGTTTGTTTGTATGTCGTAAGAACTTAGTTTCTTACCGACACTCCTTCGTATCCTGTAACTTGCTAAAACCTTATTATCTTAGCAGCTTCTGGTTTGTCACACACCGAAGCATTAAACATCCTCTCCATATCCACTCTATCTAAGCCATTTTTCACTATTCTGTATGTTTCAATGAGGTTCTACCTCATTCTTTTAAACTCCAGCGAGTACAGGCCCAGTGCCGACAAACGCTCATCATAGGTTAACCTACTCATTCCTGGGATCATTCTTGTATACCTCCTCTGGACCCTTTCCAGAGCCAGCACATCCTTCCTCAGATATGGTGCCCAAAATTGCTCACAATATTCCAAATGTGACTTCACCAGCACCTTATAGACCCTCAGCATTTCATCCCTGTTTTTGTATACAAGCCCTCTTGAAATAAATGCTAGCATCAAGTTTGCTTTCTTTCCTATCGATTCGACTTGCAGATTAACTTGTTGGGAATCCTGCACCAGCACTCCCAAGTCCCTTTGCACCTCCGATTTCTGGATTCTCTCCCCATTTAGAAAATAGTCTATGCATTTATTCCTACTACCAAAATGAATGACTCCACACTTTGCTACACTATATTTCATCTGCCACTTTCTGCCCACTCTCCCAACCTGTCCAAGTCCTTCTGCAGTCCCTGCTTTCTCTATACTATCTGCCCTTCCACCTTTTTTGTATCATCCGCAAACTTGGCCACAAAGCCTTCAATCCCCTCATCCAAATCATTAATATACAATGTGAAGAGCAACGGCCCCAGCACCGACCCCTGCGGAACTCCGCTAGTCACTGGCAGCAAACCAGAAAAAGCCCCTTTTATTGCCACTCTTTGTCCTGCCATCCAGCCAACCTGCTATCCATGCTGGTATCTGCCCTTTAATTCCATGGGCTCTCATCTTCCTTAGCAGCCTCACTTGTGGCACCTTATCAAAGGCTTTATGAAAATCTAAGTAAACCACATCTATTGACTCTCCTTTGTCTGTCCTGCTATTTACTTCTTCAAAGGATTCCAGCAAATCTGTCAAGCAAGAAATCCCCTTCACAAAGCCACGCTGACTTTGACCTATTTTATCGTGAACTTCTAAGTACTCCGTAACCTCATCCTTTATAATGAACTCTAAAATCTTACCAACCACCGATATCAGACTAACCGGACTATAATTCCCACCATCCTGCTTTGCTCCCTTCTTGTGCAGCAGGGTAATATTGCCAATTTTCCAATCATCTAAGACTTCTCCTGTCTCTAGTGATTCTTGAAATACCACTGTCAAATCCTCCACAATCTCTAAAGCCACCTCTTTCATAACCCTAGGATGCAGTCCATCTGGTCCAGGTGACTTATCCACCATCAGCCCTTTCAGATTCCCAAGCACCTTCTCCCTAGTAATATCCACTCCACTAACTTCCACCCCCTGACTATCTTGAATTTCAGGCACGTTGCTGGTGTCTTCCACTGTGAAGACCGTTTCTTTATTCCTCATTATTAGAAGTAACACTAGCAAGTTTGCGGATGACACAAAGCTGGGTGGCAGTGTAAACTGTGAAGAGAATGTTAGGAGGTTGCAGGGTGACCTGGACAGGTTGAGTGAGTGGGCAGATGCGTGGCAGATGCAGCATAATATAGATAAATGTGAGGTTATCCACTTTGGCGGCAGAAACAAGGAGGCAGATTATTATCTCAATGGAGTTAGGTTATGTAAGGGGGAGGTGCAGCGAGACCTGGGTGTCCTTGTACACCAGTCCCTGAAAGTTGGCGTGCAGGTACAGCAGGCAGTGAAGAAAGTTAATGGAATGTTGGCCTTCATAACAAGAGGATTTCAGTATAGGAGTAAAGAGGTTCTTCTGCAGTTGTATAGGGCCCTGGTAAGACCACATCTGGAGTATTATGTACAGTTTTGGTCTCCTAATTTGAGGAAGGAAATCCTTAGAATTGAGGCAGTGCAGCGTAGGTTCACGAGATTGATCCCTGGGATGGCGGGACTGACATGAGGAAAGATGAGCCAAATCACTGGATGGATTTAAGAGAGAGTTAGATAGAGCTCTAGGGGCTAGTGGAATCAAGGGATATGGGGAGAAGGCAGGTACGGGTTATTGATTGTGGACGATCAGCCATGATCACGATGAAAGGCGGTGCTGGCTCAAAGGGCCAAATGGCCTCCTCCTGCACCTATTTTCTCTGTTTCTATTATCATTACTCCTGCATCATTCTCCAGCAGCCCAACATCCATTCTTGCCTATTTCTTACTTTTTATATAACTGAAGAAACTCTTGCTATCCTTTTATATTACTGGCTAGCTTACCTTCATATTTCATCTTTTCTCCCCATATTGGCTTTTTAGTTACCTTCTGTTATTCTTTAAAAGCTTCCCACTAATCTTTGCTATGTTATATACCTTCTCTTCTGACTCAAACTGTCTAATCTCTCTTGAAAGGGCAACCCTCACATTCCATGAATTAACTTGGTTAATCTCAATTGGAAGGCCTCCAAAACTACAATATCCCTTTTTAGGTAAGGGACTAAAACTGTGCACAGTATTCAGGTGAGGTTTCACCAGCATCCTGAACAACTGTAACAAAACTTTCCCATTCTTCTATTCTAAACCCTTTCTCAATAGAAGCCAACATGCCTTTGGCCTAAACTACCTTTGCACTTGGCTGTTAAGGTTTCAAGCACTGGAACACCTAGATCCCTGATGCACTCCACAAATGTTTACAATACCCTTGCCAGTTTGGTTCATTCATCAACATGTAGATTAAAATCTACCATGATATTTGTAGTACCTTTCAAATACGCCCAAGGTTTGATCCTATTTTATGCTCCACCCTGTTGAGTGTGACATTTTAGGAGCGCACAGACAATTACCACCTTTGTTTTATTTCGCTTGCTACTCTTGATTTCAATCTAAACCGATGTTGCATCACTATCCTCTGGCTCCATATCATGACTTCCTGCTGCTCTGATACCTTTCTTGATTTAACAATAATAATAATAATAATAATGTATTTTATCTATATAGCGCTTTTCATATACTCAAAGATGCTTTACAGAGATTTAGAGAACATAGGGAAATTAATAAATAGATAAATAAGTAAATAAATAAACGAACAGAGAAAGGAGACAGAAGGTGAGGTGACCTTCAGTGGTTGAAGGCAATGTCACCACACATTTTATTTTTGGCCAGGGTGGCACAGGCAGCCTGTTTTGGACCTGGTATATTGATCACCTAGTCCTCATTATTACATGGATTCTAATTAAGACTGTTAAGCTTTAATTTTCCTTTACAATCTATGGATTTGCCCTGTGTTGCATACTTTTATTTAAATTTGCTACCCCCAGCCTGTCATTCTTTGCTTGTCAACTTACCCATCAATACCCTGTGCCACTGCTCTCACATTTCATCTTGATTAATTAAACATTTCATTACTGGAGACACAAAGAACTGCAGATACAGTCTGAAATAAGGTCCAGCCCCAAAATACCATCTGTCCATTCCCTCCACAGATGGTACCTGGCCCACTGAGTTCCTCCTCACTTTGTTTTTACTGTTATTTGAATTTTCACACCTAACCTCCCACAAATTTAATTTAAAACCCCGTTAACAACCATATTCATGACATTTACCACAAGCTTGACTCACCCAGCAAAATTTAGGTGAAGGGCATCCCAACAGAACATAGAAACATAGAAAATAGGTGCAGGAGTCGGCCATTCGAGCCTGCACCGTCATTCAATATGATCATGGCTGATCATCCAACTCAGTATCCCCGTACCTGCCTTCTCTCCATACCCCCTGATCCCCCTTAGCCACAAGGGCCACATCTAACTCCCTCTTAAATATAGCCAATGAACTGGCCTCAACTACCTTCTGTGGCAAAGAATTCCACAGATTCACCACTCTCTGTATGAAAAAAAACTTTCTCATCTCAGTCCTAAAAGACTTCCCCCTTATCCTTAAACTGTGACCCCTTTTTCTGGACTTCCCCAACATCGGGAACAATCTTCCTGCATCTAGCCTGTCCAACCCCTTAAGAATTTTGTAAGTTTCTATAAGATCCCCCTCAATCTTCTAAATTCCAGCGAGTACAAGCCGAGTCTATCCAGTCTTTCTTCATATGAAAGTCCTGCCATCCCAGCAATCAATCTGGTGAACCTTCTCTGTATTACCTCTATGGCAAGAATGTCTTTCCTCAGATTAGGAGACCAAAACTGTACGCAATACTCCAGGTGCGGTCTCACCAATGCCCTGTACAACTGCAGCAGAACCTCCCTGCTCCTATACTCAAATCCCCTCGCTATGAATGCCAACATACCATTCGCTTTCTTCACTGCCTGCTGCACCTGCATGCCTACTTTCAATGACTGGTGTACCATGACACCCAGGTCTCGTTGCATCTCTCCTTCTCCTAATCGGCCACCATTCAGATAATAGTCTGCTTTCCTGTTCTTGCCACCAAAGTGGATAACCTCACATTTATCCACATTATACTGCAGCTGCCATGCAATTGCCCACTCACCTAACCTACCCAAGTCACGTTGCAGCCTCCTAGCATCCTCCTCACAGCTAACACTGCCCCCCAGCTTCGTGTCATCTGCAAACTTGGAGATGTTGCATTCAATTCCCTCGTCCAAATCATTAATATACATTGTAAATAGCTGGGGTCCCAGCACTGAGCCTTACGGTACCCCACTAGTCACTGCCTGCCATTCTGAAAAGGACCCGTTTATTCCTACTCTTTGCTTCCTGTCTGCCAGCCAGTTCTCTATCCACATCAATACTGAACCCACAATACCGTGTGCTTTAAGTTTGCATACTAATCTCTTGTGTGGGACCTTGTCGAAAGCCTTCCGGAAGTCCAGATATAACACATCCACTGGTTCTCCCTTATCCACTCTACTAGTTACATCCTTGAAAAATTCTATAAGATTCGTCAGACATGATTTACCTTTCATAAATCCATGCTGACTTTGTCCAATGATTTCAATTTTCCTTCCCCTATGCCAGTCCCATAAGCCATGCATTTACCCCTCCAATCCTCTTTCCTTTTTGCACGCAGCTAAGGTAATAATTCAGAGGTTCTTCTTTTCAATTTTGCTCCGATTTCCAGACATTTATAGCAGAACTTCCTTTCTAATCCAAATTCATGACATTAGTGCCTAGGTGGACAACTGGATCCTACCAGTCCCACTACCGGGTTCTGTTCCAGCCCTGAAGAGATATCCTTAAGAGGGAGGGGATGATGCAACATCTAACACCGCAAGGTTTCTCCTCCAACTCTTATTCAAAAGAAAACAGAGGGCTGGAGTAACTCAGTAGGTCTGAAGAACCTTTACTCAAGCCTGAACACCACAGGGTTTTTATCCACACCCACCAGCACCCTTGGTCCGGATCAGTCAGTGATCTCTACACCTCTAGGTCTCCCATCCCATCCCTAAGGCAAGCCTGCAAGCTGCAGCCAGCCCTCCCTCCGCCTGCAAGCTGCAGCCAGCCCTCCCTCCGCCTGCAAGCTGCAGCCAGCCCTCCCTCCGCCTGCAAGCTGCAGCCAGGCCTCCCTCCGCCCAGCCCCAGTAGGTGAGTGACCCTGTCCCGAGGTCCGTCTCCCTCCCTCCTCGCCAGTCGGCGACCCGACTGTCTGCTCCCCCCCTCAATGCCTTCATCCCCGAGAGGGATGAGGAGCGGAGCCCTGCACCGTAACCTTTAGGCCCGGTGCGGTCCGGCCCAGCTCACCTGTTCGCCCCGCCGGTCCCATCTCTTCACCGCTCAGCGGGCCGCATCGCCGGCAGCAGGAGGCGAGAGCCCGGGCCGGGGTGGCAGCTCAGAGAGAGGCGGCGCTCCGGCTCTGGCTCTCCCTCCTTCCCTCTCACGCTGGCTCTGGCTCCGGGCACGGGGAGAGGGTCGGTGCTCCGGGTCCCCTGGTCCGGCTCTGTCTGTATCTCGTCGTCTCCTGGTCCGGGGGGATTGGGGGGGGGGGGGGGGGGGGTCGGCTCCCTCTCTCTCTCCAAGCTGTTGGACTGTCACCGTGTCCGGGCCTGGAGGTGTGGGAGTTACCGGCGCTCTCTCTCTGTCGGTCTCTCTCCGCCCCGGCCCGGAGAGCAGGGGAGGGGGTGTCAACGAGCTCTCGGTCTGTCTCCTCTCGGCCCCGGGGAGGGAGGGGTGTTGGTTACCAGCGCTGCCCCTCTGCTCTCTCCGGCCGGCCCCTGCCCTGGCCTGGGGGGCCGGTACACCGACGGCGCTCGCTGCTGTGTGTCCGGGCCCGGTGACCGTCTGTCTCTCTGTCTGTCACCGGCCTGCCCCGGGGAGGGAGGGGGGGTTACCGGCGCCCTCTCTGTCTCTGTCTCCGGGCCGCGGGAGGGCGGTGCGCAGATCACCCGTCTCACTGTCTCGGCGCCGCCGCCGAGTGACTGGTCCCCGCGGCCGCCAGCCCGAACTGCCAGATCAGCGGCGACAGGAAACCTCGCGAGAGCGGCGCGCGGCTTCAGCCCGGAGGCGGAGTCACGTCAAGTCAGTTTTATTTATATAGCACATTTAAAAACAACCCACGTTGACCGAAGTGCTGTACATCAGTTCAGGTACTAAGAAAAACGAACATATAATGACACACAAACAATAACAGCACATACATAAACAGTTCACAGCGCCCCCTCAGAGGGCCTCAAACGCTAGGGAGTAGAAATAGGTTTTGAGCCTGGACTCAAAGGAGTCGATGGAGGGGGCAGTTCTGATGGGGAGAGGGATGCTGTTCCACAGTCGAGGAGCTGCAACCGCAAAAGCGTGGTCAACCCTGATCTTAAGCCTAGACCATGGGATAGTGAGTAGCCCCAAGTCGGCCGACCTGAGGGACCTGGAGATAGAGTGGTGGGTTAGAAGGAAGAATCAGATTTAGATTTAGAGATACAGTGCGGAAACAGGCCCTTCGGCCCACCGAGTCCGCGCCGCCTAGCGATCCCCGCACATTAACACTATCCTACACACACTAGGGACAATTTTTACATTTACCCAGTCAATTAACCTACATACCTGTACTTCTTTGGAATGTGGGAGGAAACCGAAGATCTCGGAGAAAACCCACGCAGGTCACGGGGAGAACGTACAAATTCTGTACAGACGGTGCCCGTAGTCAGGATCGAACCTGAGTCTCCGGCGTTGCATTCGCTGTAAGGCAGCAACTCTACCGCTGCGCCACCGTGCTGCCCAGATCAGAGGAAGAGTGATCTACGCCAGGGATCAACTCCAGGGATCTACTACATGGATCTGCTACATGGATCTGCTCCAAGAAGAAGGATCTGCTCCATGGATATGCTCCAAGGATAGAAACATAGAAAATAGGTGCAGGAGGAGGCCATTCGGCCTTTCGAGCCAGCACCGCCATTCATTGTGATCATGGCTGATCGTCCACAATCAATAACCCGTACCTGCCTTCTCCCCATATCCCTTGATTCCACTAGCCTCTTGAGCTCTATCTAACTCCCTCTTAAAATCCATCCAGTTATTTGGCTTCCACTGCCCTCTGTGGCAGAGAATTCCACAAAATTCAGAACTCTCTGGGTGAAAAAGTTCCTTCTCACCTCAGTTTTAAATGGCCTCCCCTTTATTCTAAGACTGGCCCCTCGTTCTGGACTTTCCCAACATTGGGAACATTTTTCCTGTATCTAGCTTGACCAGTCCTTTTATAAATTTATATGTTTCTATAAGATCCCCTCTCATCCTTCTAAACTCCAGTGAATACAAGCCTAGTCTTTTCAATCTTTCCTCATATGACAGTCCCGCCATCCCAGGGATCAATCTCGTGAACCTATGCTGCACTACCTCAATTACATAGATGTCCTTCCTCAAATTAGGAGACCAAAACTATGCACATTACTCCAGATGTGGTCTTACCAGGGCCCTATACAACTGCAGAAGAACCTATTTACTCCTATATTGAAATCCTCTCGTTATGAAGGCCAACATGCCATTAGCTTTCTTCATTGCCTGCTGTACCTGCACGCCAACTTTCAGTGACTGGTGTAGAAGGACACCCAGGTCTCGCTGCACCTCCCCCTTACCTAACCTAACACAATTGAGATAATAATCTGCCTCCTTGTTTCTGCCACCAAAGTGGATAACCTCACATTTATCTATATTATGCTGCATCTGCCACGCATCTGCCCACTCACTCAACCTGTCCAGGTCACCCTGCAACCTCCGAACATCCTCTTCACAGTTCACACTGCCACCCAGCTTTGTGTCATCCACAAACTTGCTAATGTTGCTTCTAATTCCCTCTTCCAAATCATTAATATCTATGGTACTCCACGCCACTGCCTGCCATTCAGAAAAGGACCCGTTTACTCCTACTCTTTTGCTTCCTGTCTGCCAACCAATTTTCTATCCATGTCAACACCCTACCTCCAATACCATGTGCTCTAATTTTACTCACCAATCTCCCATGTGGGACCTTATCAAAGGTTTTCTGAAAGTCTAGATACACTACATCCACTGGCTCCCCTTCATCCATTTTACTTGTCACATCCTCAAAAAAATCCAGAGGATTAGTCAAGCATGATTTCCCTTTCATAAATCCATGCTGACTTGGACTTATCCTTTTACTGCTATCCAAATGCACCGTTATTACCTCTTTAATAATTGACTCCAGCATCTTTCCCACCACCGAAGTCAGGCTAACTGGTCTGTAATTCCCCGTTTTCTCTCTCTCGCTCCTTTCTTGAAAAGTGGGATAACATTAGCTATCCACCAATCCACAGGAACTGATCCTGAATAACAGGTATAACAGGTATAACAGAGCTTTATTTGTCGTTCGGTACCGAAGTACCGAACGAAACTACATAGCAGTCATAGAAAAAAAAAAAAAGAACACAAGACACATAACCCCAACACAAACGTCCATCACAGTGACTCCAAACACCCCCTCACTGTGATGGAGGCAACAAAACTTCCACTCTCTTCCCCACGCCCACGGACAGACAGCTCGTCCCCGACCGACCCGCACAGTCCCCGCACCGGGCGCTGAAACGTCTCGCGGCCGAACCGGGCGATGAAAGGCCCGCGACCAAGCCTTGCGCAGCTAAGTCCCGTGGTCGAGCCGCACCGGGCGATGTCAAGTCCCGCAGCCGAGCCGCACCAGCGGTGAAAAGTCCCGCAGCCGAGCCGCACCGGGCGATGTAAAGCCCCGCGGCCGAGCCGCACCGGGCGATGTTAAGTCCCGCAGCCGAGCCGCACCGGGCGATGTTAAGCCCCGCAGCCGAGCTGCACCGGGCACTGTTAAGTCCAGCGGCCAAGCCGCACCGGGCGATGTAAAGTCCAGCGGCCAAGCCGCACCGGGGGATGTAAAGTCCAGCGGCCAAGCCGCACCGGGGGATGTTAGGCCCCGCAGCCGAGCCGCACCCCGCGCCGTGAGGAAGAGAAAAGTTCCCCCCCCCCCCCACACCCACCCACACCACCACCCCCTCCCACACATACACAACCAAAAAAAATATATAAAAACCATCCCAACACCGACACACAACAAAAAAAGGAAAAAAAAAGACGGACAGACTGCTAGTCAGCCGCTGCTGTTAGGCGCCGCCATCTATTGAACATTGGAAAATGATCACCAATGCGTCCACTATTTATAGAGCCACGTCCCTGAGGACCCTGGGATGCAGACCATCAGGCCCAGGGGATTTAACATCCTTCAGTCCCATTAGTCTACCCAATACTATTTCTCACCTAATGCAAATTTCTTTCAGTTCCTCTACACCCCTAGATCCTCTGTCCTCCAGTACATCTGGGAGATTGTTTGTGTCTTCCTTTGTGAAGACAGATCCGAAGTACCTGTTCAACTCTTCTGTTAAAAATCTCCCATAACCTCTGTAGCATTACCTTTGTTTCCTGCTAATTTTAACTCCTCATGCCACTTGCACCCTATCTCTAGGTTACAGTTTGGGGCCTGTAGATAACTCATTCGAGTCTTTTTACCCTAACAATTTCTCAGTTCTATCCACATTGACTCTACATCTTCTGATTCTATGTCACCCCTCGCAAGGGACTGAATTTCATTCCTTACCAATAGTGCCACCACACCCCCTCTGCCCACCTGTCTGTATTTTCAATACGTTGTATACCCCTGAATATTCAGTTTCCAGCTCCGATCCTCCTGCAGCCATGTCTCTGTAATTCCCACAACATCATACTTACCAATTTCTAACTGAACCTCAAGCTCATCCACTTTATTTCTTATACTTCACTCATTCATCAAAACAGTAACACTTTTAATTCGGTATTTACCTCCCCTCTCAAACTGGTTCCTATTTAACCTGACCTTACTCTCTTATCCCTTCTTGAACTTTCCGTCTCATTAATTTGGGTGTCCTTTGTAACTTTTTCTGTACTCTCTTCCCCTTTAACTCCATCCTTATACTACCAATTTGTCAGCTCCTCAGAGATCCCTAGGTCTGTTCACGACCGTCTCCCTGGACCTCATCCCTCTCCCTCTGATCCCTTGACCAGAGAGAGTGTCCAGGGATAAGATGTAGGGAGAGGGACCAAGGAGCATTCCAAGAATCAGATACAGATACGGGGATCAGTGGGGGGTGGGGCGGAGGGGCGTCCAGCGATCAGATCTAGGGAAAGGAATCCAGAGATCAGAGGAAGAATATCCAGGGAGAGGAATCAGAATCAGAGAAACAGGGTCCTGAGATCAGAGAGGGTCCAGGGATCAGATCCAGAGATCAAAGGGAGAGAGTCCAGGGATCAGAGGGAGATGGCCCAGGAATCAGATCCAGTGAGAGGTCCAAGGATCAGATCCAGGGAGATGATCCAAGCATTAGATCAAGGGAGAGGGTCTAGCATCAGATCGAGGGAGAGGGAAAGGGTCCTGGGATCAGAGGGAGATGGTCCAGGAATCAGATCGAGCAAGAGGTCCAAGGATCAGATCTAGGGAGATGGTCCAAGCATTAGATCAGGATCAGATCTAGGGAGAGGGTCCAGGGATCAGAGGGAGAGGGTCCAGGGATCAGAGGGAGAGGGTCCAGGGATCAAATCCAACGAGAGGCCAAAGACGTACAGGTATGTAGGTTAATTGGCTGGGTAAATGTAAAAATTGTCCCTAGTGTGTGTAGGATAGTGTTAATGTACAGGATCGCTGGGCGGCACGGACTTGGTGGGCCGAAAAGGCCTGTTTCCGGCTGTATGTGTATGGTATGGTATGGTATGGATCAGATCCAGCGTGAGGTCCAAGGAGAGTGTTCCAGGGATTTGATTCAGTGAGATGGTCTGGAGATCAGACCCAGGGAGAGGAATCCAGATCAGTACCAAAAATGGGAGCAAGGAGATCAAGGGAGATGCATTATCCAGCATTATGAGAGTTGAGATCCAGGGGAGAAGGAATTCAAGGTCCAGAGATGAGATCCAGCAAGTAGGAATTCCAGGGAGTGGACGATCAAGGGACAGAAGAGGCAAGATCCAGAAAGTGGGGGATTTGGGGATCAAAAGCCACAGAGACAAAGTTCCAGAGAAAAAGGACACCCAGGGTAGTGGGAGATTCCGGGAGTGAGATATCCTTTGGATGAAAGAGCTCCAGGGAGTGAGGGTTCCGGGAAGATGGTGAGATCCTGGGATTAAAGAGATCAAGTCAAGTCAAGTCAAGTCAATTTTATTTGTATAGCATATTTAAAAACAACCCACGTTGACCAAAGTGCTGTACATCTGATTAGGTTCCAATGGGGAAAAAAATGAAACATACAGTAGCATGCAAACAGTTCACAGCGCCTCCTCAATGAGCCTCAAACGCTAGGGGATCTCAGAAGAGACAACAGTACTTGGGATCCAGGGCATGGGAGATGTGGGATTAAATTATCATTGGAGTGGGGGAATGCAGGGAGATGGAGATACAGGGATCAAAGAGATCCCAGGAGCAGAGGTCTATGGAGAGGGAAGTCCAGGGGATCAGGTAGATCCAGAGAGATTGGAAGATCCAGGTAGCAAAGAGATCCAAGGAGTGAAGAGGCTCTGGAGAAATTGAGTGAAGAGACTCTGAAAGTAGTGAGAAAAGGTGGAGTAGAAAGATCACTGGGAGTAATAAGATTTCTGGGAGCAGTGGGATTGTTGGGAATGTGAGATTCTGGGTGCAGTGAGATCAGTAGGAGAATAGATATTACTGGGAGGAGAGAATTACTGGATAAATATATCACTGAGAGAACTGATATTACTAGGACAACTGAAAATGCTGTGGTTACTGGGAGGGTGCAGTAATGCAGGGTGACTCGGAATACTGGGAGCACTGAGCTTTATGGAAGTGCTGAGATTGTTGCAATGACTGGAGTTTTTGATCGAGTTAACAACAGGGAAACAGTACCTTCAGCGCAACTCGTCCATGCCTCATCTAACATAGTCCCATTTATCTGCATTTGACCCATATCCCTCTAAACATTCCTGTCCTTGCATCTGTCCAAATGCCTTTGAAATGTTGTTATTGTACCAGCCTCAACTACTTCTATTTACCCACCCTCCTCTGAGTGAAAAGCTACCTCTCAGACCACTGTTACATCTTTTCCTTCTCATATTAAATCTACACCCTTGTTTCTCCTACCCTGGGATAAAGACTCTGCATTTACCCTATCTATCCCCCTCATTATTTTATACGGCTTTATAAGATCACCCTTCAGTCTCCTGCCTTCCAAGGAATATAATCCTTGGGCTACTTGGAATATTGGGTTTCCTGGTAGTACTGAGTTTACTTGGATTATTTGAGAAGTCTGGAATTGTTGGGGTTACTGAAAGATTGTGATTAATGCAGTCTCTGGAAAAAATGCTGTTGAGATTTTTGAGGAATCTGAACAAATGTTGGGATTGTTGGTTACACTGGAATTGCTGGTATTACTGAAAAAATCAGAATGCTGGAGGTACTGGGATTGTTTGGAATGCTTTGATATGACACACTTAAGAAAAATAAGCAGGAATGGGCCATTCCCCCTCCTTATGTCTGCTCCACCATTCAACAAAGTCACGACTAATCATATACTTCAGAACCATTTTTATTACACATTCCATAAGACCTTTGTGACCCAAAAATGTATCAATCTCTATATTCAACATATTAAACAACATATTATGGCGAGTCTGAAGACTTGTAACTTTGCCAAAGAAGTTTATTGCGGTAGCAATATTCAGTTACAAAGATAACAACCGAGATCGCAGACGACCATTAAACTCAAACTATTCACATCGAAGTCCTCTTCCCACTGCCTGGTTTTGGGCGCCAAAACCACCACGTGACCTTGCTGGCCAATCCGAGGGTTCGACTCTCAGGACCAATCCCTATGGTCGCTACATGACCCCCCCCCCAGAACCCGAGGTACGGTATCTAGCAGGAAGCCGGATTTCGCGACCAGAACGAGTAAGAAGAGGGGCTGCAAGAACCACAGGGGCAGGAGGTCCAGGGCCAGAGGGAATTGCAGGAGGACGGCCCCGTCGAGGGGGTTGACTGGCCAGGACAGGACAGTCCTGATCCAAGTGGGCAGGTTTGAGCCTGGACACAGAGATGAGCTCTCTCCTGCCCCCAACATCTAAGGTGAAAGTGACCGTTCCTTTACGCAACACGCGGAACGGTCCTTCATAGACCCTCTGCAACGGGGAACGATGGGCATCCCTACGCAGAAACACAAATTCACAGTCCTTCAAGGCTGGCGGTTCATGCACCATGGAACACCCGTGGCGTGAAGTAGGAAGTGGAGCTAGGGAACCCACTCGCGCCCGGAGTGATGCTAAAACCGACGGAACCGAGGGCTGCTGTGCAGAGGACTCCGGAAGGAAATCCCCGGGCACTCTGAGTGGAGAGCCGTATACCAGTTCCGCAGACGAAGTTCCTAGATCTTGCTTAGGAGCAGTACGGATGCCCAGAAGGACCCAGGGCAGCTGATCCACCCAATCAGGGCCATCCAGCCGCGCACTGAGGGCTGACTTAAGTTGGCGGTGAAACCGCTCCACGAGCCCATTAGCCTGTGGGTGATACGCCGTGGTCTGCTGCAACCTGGAACCATACAGCTCCGCTAGAGTAGCCCAAAGGGCAGAGGTGAACTGGGACCCCCGGTCGGTGGTGATGACTGACGGAACACCGAAACGGGCCACCCAATGCAGGGCCAGGGCCCGGGCACAAGAGGCGGCGGAGGTGTTGGACAACGGGAAGGCCTCAGGCCAACTGGTAAACCGGTCAACCACCGTGAGTAGGTGAGTGTAGCCCCTAGAGGAAGGTAAAGGACCAACTAAATCCACGTGAATGTGGAAAAAACGGACCTCAGGAACCACAAACTCCTGTACAGGAGTTTGGACATGCCGGTGAACTTTGGAGGTCTGGCAGGGAAAACAGGATCGGGCCCAAGCGGCTACTTGCTTCCGCAGGCCATGCCAAACAAATCTAGTGGCTACTAAGGCGGAGGTGGAGCGAATGGACGGGTGTGCCAGCCCATGAATGGCATCAAACACCCGATGCTGAAGGGCGGCCGGCACCACTGGCCTGGGGCGGGAGAGGGAAATATCACACCAGACTTTTGTACCCGCGGGCCCACAAGCCACTTGGGCCAACTTTAACCCCGAAGTGGTGGAGTGATATGCTGAGGCAGTGTCTGCCAGGCGCAGTGCCTCCGCAAGCTCCTGAAAATCAACCTCGCACTCCACCGCTGAAATTGGGGGAACGGCTGGCCTGGACAATGCCCAGTTGTTTCATCTTCAGGAATTCTTCACGCGCAACCATCAGTTTGTCTGGCGGCATTCTCCGGGCCCGAGCGAAAACGGGGGGGCCCTCGGTGGGAATATAATGGACAATGCCGTGCTTTGCAGATGGTGCGTCAAAACGCTGAATGAGCAGCTCCGGAAACTCAGCCAGGACCACAGCATACGGGTCGGAGGCCGCGACGACGGCCTGGACAGTCGGACTGGGCGGGGTGGCAGGCGGTGGAGCAGTGGGCTTATCGCTGCTAGCGGAGGATCGAAGGCCTTTACCTCGGACATCGGCCACTAGCGAAAAGGCCCAGAGAAAATCTGCACCCAGGATCGCCTGACCGACTTCTGCGATGATAAATGAGCATTCGTAAGTACGGGTACCGAAAGACAGAGACATTGCCCGCGTACCATACATGCGGATGGCGCTACCGTTGACCGCGATGAGGGTAGGCCCTCTCTTACCCGATCGAGCTTCGAGATTGGTTGGCGGTACGATGCTTACTATGGCTCCCGTATCGACTAAGAACTCTGTGTCTGTGAATCGATCCACGACGTAGAGGCGGCGGTTTTGGCCAATCGCAACTGCCTCTTTGTACGATCGGCCGACGCATTTCCCGAGAAAGTGCAAGGTGAGCGGCAGTTGCGGGCGTCTCCACCCCATCGCAGATGATAATAACACCAGCTGCGCTTGTGCGGATCCTTTCGGCGGGGTTTTGGAGAAATGGCGGGAATCGCGGCGCCATCTTGGTGTCGCGGCGGGCTGCCCGATGGTGCCCTGACTCTGTTGATTGAACTGTAATTTCGCAATTTCGACGCCATGAGCGCATCGGCTTTCTCCGCGTATGCCACGGGATCTTCGAAAGAACAATCCGTGAGCATAAGCCTAACGTTCTCTGGGAGTTGCTCCCGGAATGCCTGCTCAAACATGAGGCAATCCTTGCGCCCGCCTGCCAGCGCCAACATTTTGGCCATGAGGACGGACGGCAGCCGATCTCCGAGCTCTGGCAGATGCATAAGCCTCTCGGCTCGGCTCGCTCGTGCCTACTAAACCCGAAGGTTCGAAGCATGATTACCTTCAGCGCTTCGTACTTGCCGTCTGCAGGAGGAGAGGTGATGAACTGCATCACACGCGCGGACGTCTCAGGCGGTAGGGCACTGACCAGGTAGTAAAATTTCGTCTCATCCACCGAGATGCCTCTTAGATGGAACTGCGCTTCAGCATGCGCAAACCAAAGGTGTGGTTGGTGCGCCCAAAATGGAGGAAGATGAACGCTGACCGCGCTTAGCTGTGGTAAGCCGGGCGTTAGAACCGGAGCAGGGATGTCGTGTCCCTGCATGGTGGGTGATCAGTTAGATCACGTCGGGGTCACCAATATGGCGAGTCTGAAGACTTGTAACTTTGCCAAAGAAGTTTATTGCAGTAGCAATATTCAATTACAAAGATAACAACCGAGATCGCAGACGACCATTAAACTCAAACTATTCACATCGAAGTCCTCTTCCCACTGCCTGGTTTTGGGCGCCAAAACCACCACGTGACCTTGCTGGCCAATCCGAGGGTTCGACTCTCAGGACCAATCCCTATGGTCGCTACAATATGAAGCAACATGGAATAGCTCTTCATGTCAAAGGTCTTACTTTGTTATGTCGATTGCATTTCTCTCAAGCACATAGCTTGACGACAGCAATTAACGATAACATGCATGATTTTTGCACAATTCTGTTTTCACTTCTTTCCGAGAATGTGGGCTTTGTTGCAAAGGCTATCATTTATTGTTCATCCCTAATTGGCATTGAGAAGATGGATTTTGAGCTACCTTCAGTTACTTCATTTGATGTTCTCCCACAATATTGTTAGCTCCTATGTCCGCGATTTAGATTAAATAATGACGAAGGAACAGTGATACGTGTCCAAGGCAGGATGGCATGTAAGTTTGAGAGACACCTGCAGGTGGTGCTGTTGCTGCTCATGTGCGACTTGATGGGAGAAATGGGTTTGAGAGGTGCTGCATGCAGCAGGAGTCTAATGATTAACTTAAGTGCATTAGTGCTGAATGCAATTATAGTAGAGGGAATTCATGTCTCGGTTGGTGGATCCTTCACCTGAAACATAGTGCATTAAAAAAATGCAGCACCTTCTCAGCATTGTAATGAAATGAGAGACATTCCTTGAGTTGACTTAGGACACGTAAACATAAGATCGCAAGTGAACCAAGATGTCACCATCAATTTGACTTTTTTTGTCATGCTATCTATTTTATTTTTTTTCAGTGCCAAAGCTCGGGTATCTTGCCAATCTGGAGAAAGAAACTAAATGTTTTTGATATGTTATTGATAACTAAGTCTATGTTCAGTAGACAGAAATGATGTATAATTCATATCCATGCAAAACATGTGCACAGATTTCCCAACTTGAACATCTTGCTCTTGGAACAAGTAAGAGATTTTCCTGAACCCATTAGTATCTGAAGTTATCTGAGCTTTCAAGCAGCTAAGGATTGTTGCAAATACATAATTTATCACAAATCTAAAATGCAATTTTAATATAGTATAAATATATACATAAATAGTGTGCACTACTTATTTTGTACTTTGGTACATTGTATTGGCAGCCTTCTAAATCCGCCTGTGTGTTGACCTGCTGTGATACATTCTTGTGCAAAATTAGTAAAGAGAACTGTGAAAGATGTAACTCCAGCCACCAGGTGTAGCCATGTCACTCTTCCCAAAATAATCGCTCAATGGGCTGTGATAAATATTCACCTCTCTTTTTTTCATTTGCAATGGGGAGAGGGAATTTGCAATGGGGAGAGGGAATTTTGGAGGTAATGATAATAATTTAGTAAGTTAAATATTAAGAACCACCGTGCTGTGGCAGCGTCTTCGCCCGCCCTGAATCGCGGGGCTTGGGTCGGCCCGCTGCGGACCTTTCACCGTCCGGCGCGGCCTGGAACGTGGCAACTCCAACAGCCTGACCGCGGGAGAGAACGGCAGGGGAAGAGAAAATACATTCTGGCCTTCCATCACAGTGAGGAGGTGACTGGAGGAGACTCACTGTGATGGATGTTTCTTTTTTTGTTTTGTGTTGGTTTGTGATTGTGTGTGTAATTGTTTATTTTTATTGCTCTTATTGTTGGACTGTGGGTGACAAAATCTCGTCTAAAAGACGTTTTTTTGGATGACAATAAAGGTTATTCTGATTCTGATTCTGATTCTCAAACAATCCCCCATTTTTAAAATTCTCAGTCTTATTTTCAAGAACCATCAAGACACATTTAGTAATATTAAGCATGTCATCATCAATTACCTGCTAAATGATGCTGCAATAAACCTGTGTACCACTCTCTGCAGAGGAAGCAACAGTGAGAAATGCTGTTTTGCATGGTGGAAGTTCTTTAAATTATATTGTTTGAATTACTGGCCATCCTCCATTATCTTACCAATAAGAGAAGTTACTGAAACAAGCAGTGGATTCGTTTTTAAAAGTTAACTTTTGTTTTTAAATCGAGCTGTATTCTTGTCCCTTCCTATATCCATAATCTCCTATAGCTCAATGATGCTGAAAGTTAACTGTGCTCCTCTAATACTGACCTCTGGATCATCCCCAGATTTAATCACATTGAACCCGAGATCTGGAATCCTTTCCTCAACATCTTTTCCCTTACAATTTCCTCATATAAAACTTTGATCAAGCTTTTGGTCATTTGGTCATTTCCATGAGTGGGTCCATATCAGATTTTGCTTAATGTTAAGTGAAGATCCATGGGATACGCTAAGGTAACCAAATCGATCAAACTTTTGACCAGTCTTAAGCTTAATATTCCACATTTCACTATACTGTATTGTCATTTCATATTCGTGTTGTAAAAGCTGAATTTGGATTAACCACTCTAAAGATTTTATTGTAAGCATGTTTCCAAATGTACATTCGTCTCTTATGCTAGTTGTACTACAAGAATATATTTCTCCCACTTAAGAATAGATTCTATTCAACTGTAGCTTCTGATGTGTGTACGAGTGTTCTTAGGAGAACTTCATGTTTTTGTTCTGGGTTTGTTAAATTTCAGTGATCTTTGAGCTAAGAGAGTGTTTTTCCACTAACAAACACCACTTCAGTTTATACAAGAGCATCAGCGGAGGCATGAACATGATTTGTTGATCTCCAACAGAGAAAAACAGTCAAAAAGAAGTTCTGATGAAGAGTCTTCAATCTGAAGCAAGCATCTGTTTCTCTTTCCACTTATGTTGCCCAACCTACTGAGTCTTTCTAGCATTTTCTGGGTGTATTTTGGAATTCCAGCATTTACCTGCCTAATTTATTTTTAAAAAGTCTTTATTTTGACAGCAAATTTGAACGATATTTGGAGTGATATCAATGGCAGGAATGGAAGAAATCAGCTGAATTATATGTAGGCAGATGCGATGTTATTCATTTTGTTCTTTTATTGAAGATTCTCTCAGTAAGTTTGAGAACCACAGTGCAACCTGGCAACAAGCCTTCTGCTTGTACCACCTGTACAAAACAATAAATACATCTTGAAATAATGACATTAAGTATTTATACTCAATTTCCAAGTAATTATACTTACTGATGGACAGTGAAATTAATTATTTAAAAAGGCATTTACTATGGAGATGATTGCAATGGTACCTGATATCATCAGCATTACTTAAGCATCAATAACTTACAGCATCTAGACAGTGAAAAAACTTGATCATGAATGGCATATTTCCTGACCGCAGGATTTCCAATATATGGTATTTAACAGCTAATGTATTTTTCAAGGGTAGCCATTTTTGCAATGTAGTGCTCAAGGGTAGCCATTTTTGCAATGTAGTGCTTAAGGAACAGTCAGTGAGGGTCTCAGAACATAACAAATATTCAGATGATCTGTTTTACTGGTGCTTGGTGATGGATAAATACTGATTATTGAGCAGACTTTCAGATCTTCAGATACTGTCTTGGAAGGTACATGGAGGTTAAAAGAATTAAATACATTTACAGCGTTTGGCCAGTCATGAGTCTTCTGCTTGACTCAAACTTTCCTCATTAATCTTATCAACCAAATAGGTTGGTAAACAGCAGGATCATTTGAGGAACCCTGGAATAACTATTAAAGATATTCCTTCATCCTTTCCAACTCTCCCCATTCTCTGGTGACAATTTAAAACTAATTGATATACTTGCATTCCCAGTACTAATGAAGGGCCTTGATCTGATACACTAGATCTTTTGCTTTCCAGAGATGCTGCCTGGCCTGCTGAGTGATTCTTGCATTTTCCATTTTTTGTTTCCAGTATCTGCAATTTTTTTCCTCCAGAATCATCAAACAAATGGACAAAGCAGTTCAGAGAACTTGACTCAAAGTAGGACACAAAATTGTGAGACTGTATCAAGGCATACTTGCCTTTAAAATGAATTGCTTGGTGACATAAAATGCCTTGTATGGTCTACAATTCAAAAAAATTCAATGCAAAATATAACATAAGGAAAAAGCAATGTCTGTGATAGTCCTTCTTGGTCCTCTGAGCATGTAAAGAGGTAATGCATGGGAGAGCTGGACATGTACTGTGATGTCAGGCAGCATGCAACACATTCTTGGAGGCCATGTCATGGACTTTTGACCCCATTTGTGAAGCCGCTTCAATATCACTGACAGGTCCTGGCTGCTAGCCTGGCATTCAATACTGGGAACCCAGCCCAGGTGATACTCACTCATCTACCAATCTGTCAACCTCACCCCAGCCCTCCAAATACCTACTCCCTGTTGCATCATCCCCGACAGCCACCATCCTCTGGCAATGTCCCTGCGTCATCCACTTTTCAAATACTGGCCTGATCCCTCTACTCACAACATGCTCCAACCCCTCAACTGACCTCTAGCATGGCCCCTCTAATAAAGTCACTGCCTTATCACATTTACTAACCTCCATGGTCTATTTTCAAAACTGACCTCCCTTCCCAGTAAAGTGCAGCTTTAGTGTATCTAAATCAGCTTTTGCTCCGATCACCCAACAGATTTGAAGGCCAGACATCCTCTGATAACCTACTGACCTGATCCTCCTTCTGATCCCCAACAGAATGATTCTATTATACTTCCTTAACAACTAATCATTCCTTAACAACTAATTCCTGATGTTCCCTTCCTGATCATAGCCTCCCCTCTGTAATTCTGGCCTGACATCCCTCTCTAGCCGATCCTATCCTGATGTTGCTCTCCCAAGCCTGTCCTGATGTCCTCTTTATAATCCTGCCCTGGTGTCTCCTCCCTAATTCTGTACTGATTATCCCTGTTCTCATCTCGTTGACACTTTATCGATCTCAAACCAGTGACCCTCTCCCTATCTCTGAAGAAGAGTCTTGACCCGAAACATCATCTAATCATGCTCTCGTCATGTGAATGGTGAACACAGCCCAGTCAATCACAGGTTCATCACTTTCTTCCATACAGTTCACCTTCATGGTGCACTTCATTAGGAAGGCTGACTATTCCCTTTTCTCTCTTCTGCCTTCTGGAAGAAGATACAGTAACTTGAAAGCCTGGGAATCCAAACTGAAGAACAGTTTTTTCCTCGCTATTGTCATACTCCTGATTCAATCACCTTTTTCACATCCCCTTCCCAGAGCTGTTGCCATGTACTCTTGTCTTAATATTACCTCATTTAATTATTCATTATTATAGTTTAATAGTTTTTGCACTACCTCATGTTGTGCGGCAATTTTACATTCTGCAGTTTTGCACCGCTTGCGTTTATTGTTGCATTTACCATTGTTGCATGTATACTGTTTACTCTGGATTTCATGTGCACAAATAATTTCAATACACCCTAGTGTATAGGACAATAAACTAATTTGAATCTTAAAGAGACTAGACAAAAGAGAGTACGGGTGCTGGAATTTGCATGAAAGGTTCAGGGATTGAAAGTGGGATCGTTCCAGATAGGGATGGGATTGTCAACTTATTACAGGATAGCTATTTGTATCGCTTAGTGTTGATTTGAAGTTAAGTAAACTGTACCAAATCTGGTTATAAAAAGAACCTTCACATCTGTCTGTCTGTCTGTCTGTCTGTCTGTCTGTCTGTCTGTCTGTCTGTCTGTCTGTCTGTCTGTCTGTCTGTCTGTCTGTCTGTCTGTCTGTCTGTCTGTCTGTCTGTCTGTCTGTCTGTCTGTCTGTCTGTCTGTCTGTCTGTCTGTCTGTCTGTCTGTCTGTCTGTCTGTCTGTCTGTCTGTCTGTCTGTCTGTCTGTCTGTCTGTCTGTCTCTAAAACTCTCATCTTGTTTGTCCCGTGTGCGTTTCTTGTGCGTTGCGTTTCTTGTGCGCTTTTTTGTTTCATTTGTGTGTGTGGATAGCACGACAATTTTAGGATCACCTTACTCACCATTGACCTGGGGACATTTTTATCCAAGTTTCATTCAAATTGGTCTTATATTTTTAAAGTTAGAAAAATTTTAAAGTTTAAAAATTACCTTATCAAACCGATTGCTTGCCATGTTCAGCGTGTGACGTCACAATGGGACCCGCCCGAGTGACGGCCAATGAGGGATGCGCACTTGGGTCCCGTACATCCAGTACTTACGCGCCCGTGCCTGCGCAGTTGGGTCCCATTCATCTAATAATTACGTAAGATGGCCACCGGATTGCGCGTGCGCAGAACACAACAGGTCTGCATCTGCGCAGTTGGGGCCCGTTGATCTGATACTTACGTAAGATGCCTGCCGGATCCGCGCGTGCACAGAACTCAACGTGTCTGAGCCTGTGGGGGAAGGGAGGAGGTTGGGGAGTGGGAGTAGGGGAGGGAGGACGGGAGGGGGGAAGAGGGGAGGGGGGAGGGGAGGGGGGGTAGGGGAGGGGAGGGGAAGGGTGGGTGGGGAGTGGGAATGGGGGAAGTGGGGGTGGGGGAGGGGAGTGGGGGGGAGGGGAGGGGAAGAATGTGAGTGGGATGGGGGGAGGGGAAGGGGTGAGTGAGGGGGGGAGGGGAAGTGGGGGACTGGAGAGGAGAGGGGGAGTGGGGGAGGGGAGGGTGCTAGACCAATGCAGGAGAGGCTTTCAGTCCATGCCTCGCTCTGGCTGCAGCGCTGGCAGCACAGGGCCGAGGTGAGTGTCTCCCTCTCCCCTTCCCTGTCCCCCCTAGCCCACCCACGGCCCTGGGGGACACTCCGCGCCCGGCAATGGGCTTTGTCAGTTGGAGAGGGTTGCCAGGCCTGCAGGAACATTGGTTACATAGAAAATAGGTGCAGGAGTAGGCCATTCGGCCCTTCGAGCCTGCACCACCATTCAATATGATCACGGCTGATCATCCAGCTCAGTAATCTGTACCTGCCTTCTCTCCATACCCCCTGATCCCTTTAGCCACAAGAGCCACATCTAACTCCCTCTTAAATATAGCCAATGAACTGGCCTCAACTACCTTCTGTGGCAGAGAATTCCACAAACTCACCACTCTGTGTGAAGAAATTTTTTCTCATCTCGGTCCTAAAAGACTTCCCCCTTATCCTTAAGCTGTGACCCCTGGTTCTGGACTTCCCCAACATCGGGAACAATCTTCCCGCATCTAGGTTGGGGGATGGTTGCCCCAGGAGAGGCCCGCAGGAGAGATTTGGACCCAATGGGTCCACCTCATTCTAGTACTTAATAAAACCAAAGAGTAGTTATATTCATTTTAATTGTGTTGTTCTAAAATGCAGGCCAAGGAAATGATTTAGATCAGCAACATATAGTGACGGGAGAGTTCAAAGCAATGTTACCTGTTGATTTAGATACACTAAAGCTGCACTTTACTTGGGAAGAGTATCAGAGGCTGAGAAGGAAGGGAATGCTGACCTGACAGTTTATGTGAAGGGAAAGGACAATTACCAAAGGAGACATTCCTTGACCAAAAGTTTTTGATTATTTGAAAGAGTCAGCAAGAGATACTGAAAATCTGATGGCTTTTTAAATGCTACAACATCTGTGACTGAACACAGGAGAATCCTTTGAAGCATATCACTGCAAGTTATTACCATTTCAAAGCAATCTGCATCCATGATTAACCACACAGCGACAACGCAGTGGCTCCCTCTAAATTTCTTTGGCTTTTCAATTCTATTTGACTCCTCTCTAAACATATTCAATGTACATCTTCAGGGAACACACATCACCCAGAACCTATTAGCATTACATAAAGGATGCACAGGATGACATTATTGTTTTTTCTCATGCTGAGGCATATGTGCAAAATTACTGCTGGGGCTCTCCTAGTTCTGTTTTAAAGCCAGATAAGCCACAGAAAGATGGGCAGTGAGGTGAATTAAGCATTTATTCAAGGGTGTTTATTGAATTAATAGTCTACAAAAATTCTTTACTTGAAAAGTGTTGCTGGACATCAAACAATTTGGGGACAGTCTCAACAGTGTGAGATTTTCAAAAATATTTTAGGACAGCTCATAAATTTGAAATGATAGATCAATGAAAATAAAGTAGCAACAATAAATGGTACATTTGAAAAACATTGAACATAGTCAAATAATCTAAGACTGTTCAAATGAATGTTATCAAGTTAATTTAACACCATGCCAGAATTAGGAGATATTAGGACAAATGCAGCTGCAGTAGGATTAGGGAGCACATGATAGGAGGAAAAAAGAGTTAGGGAGGAAATCAGAAGATCATAAAACATAGGAGCAAAATTAAGCCACTCAGCCATCGAGTCTGCTCCAACATTCGAACATGGCTGATCTATTTTTCCCTTTGAAGCCCTTACGAATCAAGAACTTATCAATCTTCACTTCAAAAATACCATTGACTTGGCAATAATTCCACAGGTTCACCATTCTCCGGCTAAATAAATTCCTCCTCATCTCCATTCTAAATTCTAGACTTTGAGACCTTTGCAGCTGAAGGCTTGTCCATCAACAATGGAATAATTAAAATTAGGTTGCTCAACATTACTGCTATTGGAAGGCAAAAGAGTACGATGGAACTGATATAAATTATGCTTGTTGGGAGTTGGGGTAGTGGTGTTGGAGTTATGGAGAAATAAAAAAATGAGGCAAATTTTAAAATAATTTTCTAACTAGTAGCTGTTGTGGTTCAGTAAATGCAGAAGGGCTGCATGAATGGAAGTTATTGTGACATATGAGAGAGTCGCAAATTTTGAATTACACAAAGTTTACAGATGGTAGGTCATTGGACACTATCGAGAAGTAGTCCGATTCAATGTAACAGTCTAGTCTAGATGAAACAGAAACTGAAAATTCCAAAAGTATTGTTAGCATTTGTATGGAGATAATACTTTACATAAGCTGAGTCATAAGGTCATGTGATAGGAGCAGAATTAGGCCTTTCGGCCCATTAAGTTTACTCCGCCATTCAATCATGGCTGATCTATCTCTCCCTCCTAACCCTATTCTCCTGCCTTCTCCCAATAACCCCTGACACCCCTACCAATCAAGAACCTATCCATCTCTGCCTTAAAACTGTCCATTGACTTGGCCTCGACAACCTTCTGTGGCAGGTTTTCATATTTATTTTTGAAAGTATACCAATGATAGCCACAATGCGTCCTCTTGTAAAATGGTATTTTATTAATACATTGATTTTGAGGAATCTCCAGCCTTTTTAGAAGTTAGTACGAACTGTTAAGTTAAGCAATAATTTCTGGTAGCCAGTCATATTTTGTGTCTTTCTAATTATTAGGATATTTTTGCTTTAAAAAAATGACATTTTTCACTTAGCAACATTGGATTCTCTGGTCAATTGTATGCATTCTTCCTTAATATATCATACACTGATCTGATTTAGAAAAATAAATTTAGGCCATGATTAGGATGGGACAATATCATTACTGTGCATGAGATACTACACCACACATTTGAAATGCTATATTCTATTCTACATATGTATCAGATGCGAACAATTTTCTCCTTTTGATATAAAAGTCATACAGCATAGAAACAAGCCTTTGGCCCAACTTGCCCAAGATGCCCCATCTACACTAGTTCCACCTGCCTGTGTTTGGCCCATATCCCTCTAAATCTTTCCCATCCACGTACCTGTCCAAATGTCTGTTACATGTTGTTATAGTAACATGTAATAAGATGGTTAATATATTTTGAATCTTTGTTTTCTGAAACCAAGACAAGATTATTTTGAACCTACAGTTTTTGTTCTCTGCCTTTTTTGCTAAATAGCATGGTTTAAATAGCTCAAATATTGATTCAGGGAAACAAATGACTGCATCATTCATTGGGTTCTGACAACTGGACAAATGCTTCCATGGTTACTTTTTTGACATTCACAGTGGATTCTCCGCTTTGTCTGGTCCCTTCTCTGCTGTTGAAATAAAATAACAATCCGTAGGGAATTGCCACACAGTGAACAAAATTCAGGAACAAGTTTAATAAAAAGACAGCATCAGCTAGTCTTGCATGGATTTCAGCCACAAATAATCTCTTTAGATTACCCCTGCGATTGGCTGTATTTCAGCAAAGTTACATTTTAATTGCTATATTATTTATCAGTTTGTGTCTAAAACTTTGTCCTGTAGTTTTTGCAGGTTATCTAAACTGTAGTGTATGCATTTTACTTTTAATTTTTCAGAGCAGTTTATACTTCTGCTTACAAAATACCAGTTCTTAATTTAAAGAAGTGATTAAA
The DNA here is from genome assembly GCF_053455715.1 of Rhinoraja longicauda. Classification (NCBI taxonomy): domain Eukaryota; kingdom Metazoa; phylum Chordata; class Chondrichthyes; order Rajiformes; family Arhynchobatidae; genus Rhinoraja; species Rhinoraja longicauda. The sequence continues at coordinate 80,001,821 of NC_135955.1, read as the reverse complement.
CACATTCATTAAAATCTAGGAAAGAAATCTCAAAGACAAAGACAATAGCAGAATGCACAATGTTTTTGTTGAGCATGCCCGATGTTACTACTATCACTACTGATAAATCCTGCACCTCTTCCCATTGTTCCCTGTTGTCTCGAAATGAAATTGGCAATAGCTACCACAAATTCAATATTTGTAGCCAAAATTGTCATCTTTAAAAAACAGCATTTTTTCCTCATTAATTAATGCACCACATTAGCAACCTTACTAGGTAATTTATTTTTTTCGTTTGTTTGCGTTATTTTCTACCAGGAAATGTCTTTATTTATGATGAAAATTACCCTCATGACAGAAGATCATGAAGAAATAAAAGGGGTGATTTTCTTCTGTATCCTTGTTGTTCGTTGTTGTCAAGAAGCTGGCAGGTGATTAAAATCAGATGACCATTGACTGCTGCAGATCCACCTGACGCAATTTCCAAATAGGCTTTGAAAGAGGCAGCCAGTACTGCTGCTTATTTCAATTGCCTACTACTCAAACTAGAGAAGTTTGGCAGAACAATATAGGAAGCTATTCACAATTTTCACTGATGCTATCAGGCATGGAGTGGTTCACTCAGTGATCTCAAGAGGAATTGCTGCAAGGCATTCAAAATAGCTAAGCTTCAGATGCAAATATAATTTATACAATTTATGGAATTTGCAATAATGAATGGAAAGCTCTCTATGCTTCCTGGCACTTGTGTTATTTTAGTACATCATTTTATAATAATGTGGAGAGTTTGTCTTAAACCAGCAGGCTATACACTGGGTTTACATCTGTTGAAACTCTAACAATAACAATGAAAGATTTTGCAACTGGAAGTAGCTGTTTTGCATTTGACTAGATAATAGTATTCCACATTTCTGGCCTTATACCTTTCTGGAGAGTGCATCTGACTGGGCAAATGCCATACAATCCTTGTGATGCCTGATCCTTGTGAGCTGGGGAATTGAAAACACCTTGCATAACATGTGCATGCCCCTGGCCCTTTTCCTCTACATGGTGTCCTGTAAATGCTGAGCAGAAAGATCAGCCTTAAAAGGACTCACTGGAAACTCACAGGAAGGAACTTCAGATGTTAGTTTGAAACAAAGATAGACACAAAATGCTGGAGTAACTCAGCGGGATAGGCAGCATCTCCGGAAAGAAGGAATGGGTGACGTTTCGGGTCGAGACCCTTCTTCAGACCATCTGCATGATGGAACCAATCCAGGGAAGGATCCTGATCCAAAACAATGTTTGGTCATTTCTCTCCAGCAGTTTGTTTCTTTTGTGCAGGAGATTGTTTCCATGTTTATTATATAATGGCTGGACTACCTGAAAATATTGTCATGTTTAAAACTAGCTGGAATGTGTTAACTATTAGCATGTTTTATTTTCTCTTCAATCACACCAATCCCTCAAATAGTGCAAAGTAGATTATGTTGGTGAGTTTGTCGTGATTTACAGAAAAGTTGATAATGGAAAGCCTGGGAATATAATCAAGACAAGAAATATTTGTAAAGGTATTCAATTTGATGATGTTCTCTGAATTGAGCTTTCTTTATAATCAACACTGAAGCTCTTCAAAAGCCTGAGAAACTGAACTTGAGAGGTAACACAAGTCCTGAAGTGTCTCATTAGTCCCTTGTGAGAACAAGACCTATTTATTATTTGAAGAGAATACTGTTTGTTGTTTTGCATGACATCCAGAGGTCCTCTCTGAATCTTATGTGTTAACCAAGGAGAAGCATTCATTGTATTCATGGAAATAATTGTAGATTGAACCTTTTGAATGAGGGAAAAAGTAAGCTTCAATTTTAAAGAGGTAATATGGGGAAAAAGAAAATATAAATAAAGAAATCAAAATGGAACTAATGGGAAATTTGTAGACTTTAAGTTGAGAATTTTAAGCAAAATCTTAGTTTAAATATTTATGATTAATTTTATTATTTTAGATTTAGAGCTAAGCAAATTGCTTAATATCTATAGGGTGCAATTCTAAGTCTGTGTTAATTGAAACATAAAGCAAACTTTGCCAAAGTAGGAGATGATTCTGTGTAAACCTGAAAATAAAGCATAATCAAGATCTTAGAGAGAAGATTGTTTTTCATAAAATTCATTCTAGAACAGAATGAATAATCTATTATTTTTGCGTGCTATTTCTGTTGATTCGCATGTACATAATTCTGTTGCAGCTTTACCAAATTGGCATCTCATTTTTAAGTAGACCTAGTGCTGGTCCTAGCATGCCATTTTGCTCTCTTTGTAAAAACAGTATTAATTCCCTAGTTTGATGGTATAAGGGATATACTGGGCCAAAAGAATAGAGATGTACATTTTTGTTGAAAATTGTAGTCCACAGAACATAATGGGTGCTAGGTTTTGAGATGCTAAGAACCAGATCTGTTCTCAGTCTACCTCATTTAGCACAATGATGGATGAGTCTTTCTCTCCATGAAGACTTAGTAGGCATTTCTATCAATTATATTGTGGATAGATACATGTCGGTAGTCAGATTGATGAAAATTAGGTCCTAACTTGAGAATTGTGTTAGCTGCTCAAAAGAAAAGATATTATTGCTGAAAATTAGCTTATCAGTGCACATGAGAAATAGTCAGCAAAAACAGACAAAACATTGCTGTCAGCGGTATTTCTAGCTTGGTTGCACAGACCTTTGATATTTTTAAGGATTTCACTGGAGCCTCTTTGGGATCACATGAGATCTGAATATGAAGGCGAGAGAAATCTTGAACAAATTACAGTCTTGGAGGGAGTCAGTGGGTCAGGCAGCATCTGAGGAGGGACTCGGTCAGAAGGAGGATGCCGACCTGAAATGTCGTCTGTCCATTTCCCTTCGCGGATGCTGCCTGACCTGCAGAGTTCCTCCAGCACTTTTTTTCTTATTTTGATCTCTGGATATCCTTGCAAATTTTTTCAAAGTGCTGTGCTGAAAACAACACAATGAATTGAGAGGACATTTACACTTGTTAAGTTTTGCCTGGAATCTAGCCAGGATTTCTGAAGTGAATGCATTGACTGTGAGGCAGGCAGACAACAGGACACAATGATTACAACACCTCTTCCATATGCGTAGCAGCAACTCCAGGGAATTTGAGTAAATTTGGAAGGAAGAATGCAAAGCAGAACCTCAGTTGGACATCTGCATTTTTACCTTTGAAGCCAATGCAAATGGAAGTAATGGAAACCAGCACAGTTCCTTATTGTAGAATGGGATGAGAAAATATTAAGGAAGGTTCTTTCATTTGTGAGAAAATCAAAATTAGTTGAAAAAAATGTCTGAATTATAAATAGATAAGTTGAGTAACTTATCAGCACATACAGTATAATCAGGTGAAGTATAATTAATCTTAACATCTCTCTAATCAATCAATAAGGTTTCCTTGAGTGATAAAACAAAACGATCAGTAAGTTTTGAAATATGATTTAACATACATTTTGTAAATGCTCCAAAAAAAATGGTCTTAAAATTCCAAATCAAACAAAACTCTGGAGGAGAACAGCATGAATAGCTTGTGGGGCATTTACTTATGTGTGCAAGGTCCAAGTTTCAATGGCATAAAAGCAGATTCAGATAGGTTTATTGTCATATACACCAGAATGCAATGAAATTTCTCGTTCAAGAGAAGCTCACAGTGTAAACAGTACACATGGCAATGATAGATACAACAAGAAATACCATGATGATTGCAAAACAGCAGAATGGTGCGAAGAATATAGTGCAATGGGAAGTAGTACAAAAACTACTAATTGTAACAACGGAACAATGGAGAAGGTAGATTTGAGAGAAATATTACTTAGCAGTATCTCTGGGATGAGCTGTGAAAGAGGTGGTCACAACGAACTGCAGATGCTGGAATCTTGTGTAGAACACAGTCGATGTGGTGTATCTGGACTTTCAGAAGGCCTTCGACAAGGTCCCACATAGGAGATTGGTGTACAAACTTAAAGCACACGGTATTGAGGGTTCAGTGTTGAGGTGGATAGAAAATTGGTTGGCGGACAGGAAGCAAAGAGTAGGAATAAACTGGTCCTTTTTGGAATGGCAGGCAGTGACTAGTGGGGTACCGCAAGGCTCAGTGCTGGGACTCCAGTTATTTACAGTGTATATTAATGATTTGGACGAGGGAATTGAATGCAACATCTCTAAGTTTGCGGATGACACGAAGCTGGGTGGCAGTGTTAGCTGCGAGGAGGATGCTGGGAGGCTGCAGAGTGACTTGGATAGATTAGGCGAGTGGGCAAATGCATGGCAGATGCAATATAATGTGGATAAATGTGAGGTTATCCACTTTGGCGGCAAGAACAGGAAAGCAGAGTATTACCTGAATGGTGATCGATTAGGAGAAGGGGAGATGCAACGTGACCTGGGTGTCATGGTGCACCAGTCATTGAAAGCAAGCGTACAGGTGCAGCAGGCAGTGAAGAAAGCGAATGGTATGTTGGCATTCATAGCAAGAGGATTTGAGTTTAGGAGCAGGGAGGTTCTACTGCAGTTGTACAGGGCATTGGTGAGACCGCACCTGGAGTATTGTGTGCAGTTTTGGTCTCCTAATCTGAGGAAAGACGTTCTTGCCTTAGAGGGAGTACAGAGAAGGTTCACCAGATTGATCCCTGGAATGGCGGGACTTTCATATGAAGAAAGACTGGATAGACTAGACTTATACTCGCTGGAATTTAGAAGACTGAGGGGGGATCTTATAGAAACATATAAAATTCTTAAGGGGTTGGAGAGGCTAGATGTGGGAAGATTGTTCCCGATGTTGGGGGAGTCCAGAACCAGGGGTCACAGCTTAAGGATAAGGGGGAAGTCTTTTAGGACCAAGATGAGAAAACATTTCTTCACACAGAGAGTGGTGAGTCTGTGGAATTCTCTGCCACAGAAGGTAGTTGAGGCCAGTTCATTGGCTATATTTAAGAGGGAGTTAGATGTGGCCCTTGTGGCTAAAGGGATCAGGGGGTATGGAGAGAAGGCAGGTACAGGTTACTGAGCTGGATGATCAGCCATGATCATATTGAATGGCGGTGCAGGCTCGAAGGGCCGAATGGCCTACTCCTGCACCTATTTTCTATGTTTCTATGTTTCTATATTTCAGTGGTTCAGGCAGCATCTCTGGCAGACATGGATTGTTGTTTGAAGGTACCCAACCTGAAATGTCACCTATCCATGTCTTCCAGAAATGCTGCCTGACTCACTGGGATACTCCCGTACTTTTTGAAAGAGGTGTTTGGTTTAGGAGTCTGATAGGTGTGGGGAAGTAGTTGTTTTTAAGACTGCACACATGGCCTTTCAAGGTCCTGTATTGTTTCTCAGAAGGTAAAGGAGAGAAAAGGGAATGGCCAGGGTGGCGGGCATCTTTGCTGATACTTCCAACCTACCTGATGTAAAGCGCAGTCAAGATGGAAATGACAGTCTCTGATGGATTGGGCTGTGTTTGCCACTCTGTGCAACTTCAGTCTGTGAAAAGCAGAGTGGTTGCCATAACAGGTTGTGATGCATTCCATCAGAATACTTTCCATTGTGCATTTGTAGTAGTTTAAATCTTCGTGGACATGCCGAACATCTCAGACACCAAAGAAAGTAAAAGACGCTGATGCGCTTTCTTGATAACTGCATCGGTATAAAGGGAACTAGTTAGAAACAAAAAAGCATTTGAGTAGTTTCTCTGAATGCAGAACTGCTGGACAACTATTCTTTGGCTACAGCTGTATGCTTGCACCTCAAGAAATGGCAAGTTTGCTGGATTTGTCACGGAGGCTGCCACAGTTGAGAGAACTGTAGTAGTACTAATAACAAGCACAGCAACATAGAGCTGGAAAGAAGAAAACATAAAGAATGCAGATTCCCTGAAGAATATTCCGCCTGTACAAGATGCAGCAGCAGCAGAATGTGAGAAAGATCCACTTCAGCAAGCAGTCACTGACCTATGTTACTTGGTACAGCAGAAATTGGAACAAAAGAGCAGGCCAGATTCTGACATGGCTGTTATTGTAACTATTCTCATCTTCTATTCCATGTGAGTATTCAGCAACAAAGGTGAGGTAAGCAGCGACAATTATATTTCTGACCATTATGAACTGAGGTTAATTAGCCAATGTAAATTGCACCTGCTATAGGTGGGTTGGTGGAATGTGGAAGGAGTTGATGGGAATGTGGAGAGAAGAGCGCATAAGTGAAATTATTGAGGATTAGAGAAAGCACAGTAGCAGCACAATGGGGATTCGAGAGAACGCAGGGCAGCACAGTGGCACAGCGGTAGAGTTGCTGCCTTGCAGAGCCAGAGGCTCAGGTTCGATCCCGACTATGAGTGCTGTCCTCACGCCATTTGTACTGCGTGGGTTTTCTCCAGGAACTCCAGTTAACTCCCACACTCCAAGGATGTACAGGTTTGTAGGTATTGTAAATTGTTTCTAGTGTGTAGGATAGTGCTAGTGTATGGAGTGATTGATGTTCGACATGGACTTGATGGGCCAAAGGGCCTGTTTCCATGCAGTATCTCTAAAGTCTAAAGCATAAATAATTTTGATGGTCCAAATAGCCTGCCTCTATGTTGTAAAAGACTATAAAATATATATCTACTACCTTTAATTCGCCTACAAAGTATCAAATATATATATGACAAGATAAAAGTTCTCAGAATTTATTGTGTTGCAATGTAATGTAACTAAAGCTTTGTTTTTCCCTCCTAAATTCCTTAGGAGCCTGTCATTTATTGTCTAATCATATCAAGCTGTGATTACCCATCCATTTCTCTGTTTGTCTGGGAGATGTATTGGGAGGGTTTATTTTCAACCTTGGTGGTCTTGTGAACATACATCTGATTTCCTAAATAGCATTTACAACCTGAGGTTGATGAGGACATGGAGTAGACATAGTCTATACGGACATGGATAAGGTTCCCATGGTAGGCTGCTTTGGAAGCTTAGATGACATGGGATCCAGGGAGAGCTAGCTAACTGGATACAAAATTGGCTATATGATAGGAAGTAGGGGGATGATGGTGTAGGTTATTTATCAGACTGATTGTATTGGTGCTGGGCCCTTTGCTGTTTGACATCTTTATTAATCATTTGGATGAGTATCTACTGTACAAGGCATGATTAGTAACGTTGCAGATGACATTAAAATAGGTGATAACTATTTGCCCCTAACAAATACGTGGTGTGGAAATATTTTTTAAACCATTGTCTCATTCAAACTTCTTTCGATTTAGGTTGTTGTCAATTTGTGAAAAGCAGCAGCCTGTTGAATAGTCTGTGAAGAAAATGTTTTGGAGATACTTTGAGAGCTTGAACTGAAGTGAAACCCGCTGTTCCTGATGAAAGCGCACTCTTATCGAGTGTACTGCCGGAAAATGTTGCTTTTACCAGATGTTTATTTTGTTCCTTGGCACATGCAGAGAATGCAAGAGCAATGATAAGTGTGCTGGGGGGTTGGGGAACGGTTCAAATTACTCTGAGCATTTTCAAGCCTAGAATTTACACCTGACAGATATATGCAGGTAAATGCTCCCTTGTGAATTGATATATAGTATTTGACCAGGTTTTGCCACAAATTGACTCTCCTGATTGCTTTTTCAGCATGTACTGGGTCCACCAGTGAAAATAAATAACGTACTTTTGTCTTTATCAGCAGCCTATTATAAAATCATTTGAGGACACATTTTAAAATTGTGAATTTACCACTTGCTCTTCCAACCATTGAACAGAATCTCAATTCTAAAATGTAAAATGAAAGAACTGTTGCCATGGCATTTATGAAGCATGTAGTTGCACTAAATGGATGAGTATAGAATGTCTGGCGGCCGGTGATCCTTCAACTTTCTGTTAGTTACCATTCACCAGCTCAGTTGACATCTTCAATATAAAGTATATTTACCCATGCCCGTCAGAATGCAGTCACTAGCAGAAGGCAGCTTAAGCATATTATTCTAAGAAGCAGGGAAAATGCTTAATTAAAGTTCTCCTTTATTGGGACTATATTTTTTCTTAATTAAACGGATTAACATAATCACACAATCCTTTGTGGGACTAGTCAGAAATAATTCATCCTTTCCCTCACAAACTTGTCGGCAGTTGTGATTCTAGACCGTGTATATAGGCTCAGAAATGTTCAGGCTGACCTTATGAAGGCCTTAATCCTGCCATCTGCTATCTGTCTGCTAAATAAGCAAATTCACAGGCACTCAGAAATTTCCCACATTCTGAAAGGTGAAGGAAGATTGAAAAAAAAGTTATCAATGAACGATGAATATTTCCATAATAATATTTCTGAATTGCAGAACTTCCAATCTGCATTGAGATTGCTATAGATAATTAGCATTTCAACCAGCCCATTTGATTAAGTGCATTGATGTAATCTGGTTTGCAGTTTGTCATTCTCCATTTGGCATGTTGCTGTATAGACTGTGTGGAATCGCTTGAAGGCAAATTTCTTTTCAGCATTGTTATTGTTGCTTCTTATAAATAGCTAATCAGCAAGAGGCTGGATGATCCTGAACAGCTCGGTGACTAATAACAGCAGCATTTGAATTCAAGTTCTATTAAGAAGCATTTCAGTTTTCATTGAACTTGCCAGGAAAGGAACTTGAGAAAGTTAAAAGATACACTGAACCGTGCTTTGTTTTACTTTACTCCTGCTTTCATTATCATGCCTCCAGCCTTTATACGCGCTGCTGCAAGCAACATGTAATGTGGCGCAATTTAGGAGGCTTTTGTAGGCAAATATCAACAACTGCTATTTAAAGATAGAAATAATGTATTTCACAATCTTAGGGTGTTACTAGACATTTCTCAACCAGTGCAGCAATTTCACAGTGAAATCACTGTTTTAATGGAGAATGAGGCGGACAATTTGTGCACAGCAAACTCCCACAGATAGTGAGATGGGAATGGTCAGATATTCGGTTAACCAAGGGAAACATAATTCCATGGGTCTTGTTCACCAAGGATAACTTCTTCACCAGGGATTCTTCCCTGAAATAGATCCCATGGACATTTCACCACCTGGTAGATTAGATAGAGACTCATGCTGAAGCCTAACTGTGTTTAAAAATATTTAATATGACTTCCTGGTTCAGATTTCCCAGTCTGAAGAAGGGTCTCGACCCGAAACGTCACCCATTCCTACTCTCCAGAGATGCTGCCTGTCCCGCTGAGTTACTCCAGCATTTTGTGTCTACCTTCGATTTAAACCAGCATCTGCAGTTCTTTCTTACACATATACAGTGTAGATAGAGCCTTGGCTTATTTCTTCATCCAAAAGATGGCATCTTTAACAGTGCAACCCTTGCAAAGTCCCACATTGGAGAGTCAGCCTAGGTCAGGTCTGTGGAGTGGGTCATGAAATTATAACGTAATGTCTCAGAAGCAAGGATGTCAGCAACTAAACCACAAGTTAGACAAAAAATGCTGGAGTAACTCTGCGGGTCAGGCAACATCTCTGGAGAGAAGGAATGGGTCCTCAGGAACCCGCTGAGTTACTCCAGTATTTTTTGTCTAACTTGTGGTTTAGTTGCTGACATCCTTGCTTCTGAGACATTCGGTTATAATTTCATGACCCACTCCACAGACCTGATCTAGGCTGACTCTCCAATGTGGTACTTTGCAAGGGTTGCACTGTTTCGGGTCGAGACCCTTCTTCAGACTAGGAAGTCATATAAGATATTTTTAAACACAGGCTTCAGCATGAGTCTGAAGGGTCTCAGACTAATGCTGAAACCTTCAACAGAGGTTTTCAAAGTTACAAAAGTTTTTGATAGAGTTTATAGGAAGACATTGTTTCTACCTAACGAGGGCCATTATCTGGAAGCACTCCAGCAAATTTAAAAGGCTTGGAATGGCACTTTAAAAGTAATAGAATTGTGTACCAGCAGAGACTTGATTGCCTCATGATTTTTATTGAACCTATTTGATTATTTCTGTGTCTTTGGTCCCAGCCTTGCATGGGAAGTTCTGTTTTTTTATGTTGTCTCCGAATAGGGTCTAGCCATCCTTCGCACCATCTGCAGCTTGTTCACCACCTTTGGCAATCTCACTGAAAGCTTTTGATGCTATTTGTTGTGATGGCCCATGGAAGAACAGGGCAAAGTATGGCTGGCCCGAAAAGTTCATCATAATCATCTGACAATTCCACGATGGCCATAATAAGAGATGATGGGGGGTCTTCAGACCCCATTTCATAACCAATGGTGTAAAACAACGCTATGGGCTTGGCCCCACACTTTTTCGTATGATATTCTCTCCAATGCTATCTGGTGCTTATTCTGATAAAGGGAATAGAATCAACCTTAGATTCACAACTGATACTCTTTTTAACTTTGGGAAGATTAAAACCTAAGGAACAATATGACTTTAACTTTCAGTGATAATCAAAGAACAAGAAACCACTCTAAGGGACTTCCTCTTTGTTGATGACTGTGCAAGCTCAGAAGCAGATATGCAGGAAAGCATGGGTAAAATTGTCAGTGATTGTGGCAATATTGGCCTCACAATAACCATAAATAATCATGCACCAGCTTGCACCAAATATCCCATTCACAGAATCAAATATCAGAGTGAATCAGAGGTCTCAGAAGTGGACTTATTCACATATCTCGGCAGCACTCTTTCAAGATCAGTCAACAATAATGATGAAATCAACAACTGGAATAAAGAATGGGAACAGAGAGGAATCAGCCTAACGACCAAAGGAAAAATGTATTGTGTTGTTCTCATGCCGACCTTTCTCAATGCTTGCAAACACATGGACAGTGTACAGCAGACATGCTAGCAGTTTACCCACTTCTACGTGACCAGACTGCGCAGAATACTTCACATCAAATGGCAAGACAAGATTACCAACTTGGGAATTCTGATGAAACATTGCCATGTACCCATTTTGTCCAGAGATGCTGCCTGACCCACTGAGTTACTCTAGCTTTTTGTGACCTTTTAAGATTACCAACATATAGATTTGTCTGAGACCACCCCCCCAGGACATGCCCTGTCCCACGTAGATCATATGGGTAGGACACGTCAGAGCACCAAAGCAGCTAGTTTATGGAGAGCCAACTGAGGGAAAGTGTTTACAAAGTGGATAGAAAAAGAGATTCACAGGCTCTCTTAGAACATTCCTGTAGCATTTCAACTTTGACACATACCACAGGGAACAACAAGAATTCAATGGTCCTGGTTTGCATACATGTTTAAAAGGTGTTCATATCAGGAAGTTAGAATGGAAGAAGCAAAGAGGAAACAAGAATCTTGAAAATCAAAGATCATTGACATTACAACATTCCTCCACCTCTATCATCTGTGTGAAAGGAATTTTATAATCAGTCATCTCCGTATATATATATCGCAACACTGTAGACTGGACGTCATGGACTCTACTCGAGAATGAGTGATGAAAAACAACCAGAAGACTCAGATTTAAGACAACGGGTAAAATACACTATGGTGGGTTTTACGAGCAAAATCTATTTTGTAATTCATGTTGTGGTGATCCAGAATTAAATGATGTACTGCAGAGAAAGAAACAGAGTTAGTCTTTCAGATTAGTGACCCTTCATCAGAACTGGAAAAGTAACAAAACCAACGTGGTAAATTGCAGTAATGGGGATGGATGGAAAGAACAAAGTAAATATCCAGGATGTCCAAATCAATGATACTAGAGGAACAAGATGGACCACTCTGTTGAAATCGCCTATACTGAAGTGTAGTATGCAAAGGAGCTTAACGGCCGCCATTTTAGTAGGAAAAACCCGCCTTTCGCTCTGCCTCTCGCAGTGTTTTGGGGGAACAGTATGTGTGATAATACCATTAAAATGCAGAATATATCTCATCTATCAATTCACAGATTTTGTTATTTTTCTTTTTAAATGTTTCTGCAAGTTTCTGCCTACTAAAATGGTGCCAAGACAGACTACGGTTTTTAGGGTCGAGTGGTCTATCTTGTTCCTCTAGTATCTTTGGTCCAAATATCCAGTGACCAGTTATCCGTGTGGCGCGATGGTTTCAGAAACACCTCTGAAAACTGTCCACTTGTCCAAATATTGACCAGGTCAACAGTGGTGCCTAATTAATAGATGGACCCTATGGAACAGATGCGCTACAATGCTGAGAACTATATTAGCGCAGCGGTAGAGTTGCTGCTTTACAGCGAATGCAGCGCCGGAGACACAGGTTCGATCCTGACTACGGGTGCTGCACTGTAAGGAGTTTGTACGTTCTCCCCGTGACCTGCGTGGGTTTTCTCCGAGATCTTCGGTTTCCTCCCACACTCCAAAGACGTACAGGTATGTAGGTTAATTGGCTGGGTAAATGTAAAAATTGTCCCTAGTGGGTGTAGGATAGTGTTAATGTACGGGGATCACTGGGCGGCACGGACTTGGAGGGCCGAAAAGGCCTGTTTCCGGCTGTAGATATATGATATGATGATATGATATTCTGCACTCCGTATCTTAGTCTTTGCTCTTTTTATCGTACTTCAGTTTAACTTGATTGTATTTGTGTATTGCATTATCTGATGCGATTAGATAGCGTGCAAAACAAAGTTTTTCTCTGTGCCGCCGTACACTTGACAATAATAAACCTAAACCTAACCTAAAGCAGGGGTAGAATAAAATGTATCCACAATCCTTGCAGCCGTACTCTCCTGTATCGCATCATTCTTCTGTGACTAGACCACATTCAGAAAAACTTTCTGCATGACTGTAGCAGCTGCTCCAGCCACAATGCATCCCTCCTTTAAGCTGGTACACATTTAAAAACAAGCCCTTTGTAAAGTGCTTTAGATGCTTCTCTTTTAAAAAGAAAATATAATGAGCTGAATTGTTCTGGATCTGGCTTGCTGCCCAAATTCATCACACACTGCTCGCCCGCACTAGGCTGTTATGGATATTGAGGTCCAGAAGGCAGATCTTCTGTACTTGAAAGTCATCAGAGCAAACTAAGAGGCCTCTGAGCAAGTGGTGCACCCTGAGGTCTCACCCTGGCCTGCTCCAAACGCCTCTTCATTGCTTGCTACTGTCAAAGGCTTTTGATCTGCTTTCAAATCTCTCTAATTATTTTAATTCTTTTTGATGTTAAAATAGATTGAAGATCAATTTAAATATATATATTTAAAAATCACAATTAAAAAAAAAATTGCATTGAAGGGCAGCACAGAGGAAGTGTTGCTGCCTTACAGCGCCAGAGACTAGGCTTGTATCCCGACTACGAGTGTTGTCTACGGAGTTTGTATATTCTCCCTGTGGGTTTTCCCTGTGTGATCCAGTTTCCTCCCGCACTCCAAAGACATACAGGTGAGTAGGTTAATTGGCTTCAGTAAAAATTGTAAATTGTCCCTTGAGTGTGGGATAGTGCTACTGCACAGAGAATCGCTGGTCGGCGCAGACCAGGTGGGCCGAAGGGCGTGTCTCCGCACTGCATATCTCTAAACTAAACTAAAGGCCTTTAAATTAATTAAAAATGTTTAGATAATTTACAATAGGTGAAAAAAAACATCTGCACATATTTTTCCCTTGGAGTCAGTGAGCCAATTTGAATGGGGTGGGGGGGGGGGGGGGGGGGAGTCACTGTTCTTTGAACTGCCTGATCAGTACATTTACACTTCCTCCCTGGATCCAGTGGTGAGTCAAGTAATCCAGTGGCAGATCAGACATCGAACAGTACAGCACAGTCCAGCACAAGATCAGGTACAGCAAAAGAACAGGCCCTTCGGCACACAATGTCCATGCCTAATATGATACAAGGTTAAAGTAATCTCTGCCTGCATGTAATCAATCTCTCTCCACTCCCTGCATCTCCATGTGCCTATCTAAAAGCCTCGTAAATGCCATTATTGTATCTGCCTCTACCATCACCCCTGGCAGCGAATACCAAGTACCCATCACCTTCTGTATAAAAGATTTCCCCTGCATATTTCCTTTAAACTCTGCCCCTGTCACATTTGCCTGCTCGTCCTTGTAATCTCCATCTGGGAGAAAGATTCTGACTTTCTACCCCTGGGCTCATAATTTTATATACTTCTCCCAGATCTCCCCTCAGCTTCCAAACCTGCAGAGAAATCAATCCAAGTTTGTCCAACCTCTGCTTCCAGCTAATACCCTCTAATCTGGGCAGCATTGTGGAAAGCCCCCTCTACATTCTCTCCAAAGCTTCCACATCCTTCCAGTAATGGGGAGACTGGAACTGTACATATCATTCCAAATGTGGTCTAACCAAAGACCAATAAAACAGTAACCTTATTCAACTTGTATTGCCATTTTCAGGGAGCTCTGGATTAGGACCCTCTGTACATCAATGCTGTTATGTCTTGCCATTAATTATACTGTGTACTTTCCCTTCACGTTCAACATCCCAAAGTGTAACACCTCACATGTGCTTGGATTAAACTCCATCTGCCATTTCTCTGCCCATTCTGTAGCTGATCTATATCCCGCTACATACTTTGACAACCCCCCTCGCTGTCTGCAACTCCACCAATTTTGGTGTATTCTGCAAACTTAATAACCGACCCATCTCTATTTCCATCCAAGTCATTTATATGTATCACAAATAACAGAACTCCCAGCACACATCCATGCGGAACACCAAGGATCACTTACCTCTAGCCAGAGTAACACATTTCCATCAAAACCCTATGTCTCTGCGAGTTGGCCAGTTCTGAAACCAAACAACAAAGTCACCGCGGATTCCATGCATCTTAATCTTCTGGATCAGCCTAACGTGTGGTACTTTATAAAATGCTTTACAGAAAGCTTTTCACTGTACCTCGGTACATGTGACAATACACTAAACTAAAAACTAAACTAAACTTAGCCTTACTATAATCTATGCGCACATATCCACTCCCCTATCCTCATCAATCATCATTGCCACCTCTTCAGAAAACATTCTGAGATTGGACTTCAACCTCATTGTTGTCATCTGTATTCAATGTGCAGCCCCATAAATTGGAGATGAGCACAAGTGGGAGTGGAGTGAGTATAAGTTGATTAAGATCCATCCCTACACTGGCTGAGGATTGAAAAGAATCTCCAGCAATGTGCGCCACTGGACAAAGAATGTAACTACAAGGAACATTAAAGAAAACTGCAGATGCTGGAAATCTGAAATTTGAAGGATCTGGCAAAGGGTCTCCAAAATGAAACATTGGAATAGATCGGGAGAATGCAGAGTCTCTTGCCCAGAGAACCAGAGGGCATAGATTTAAGGAGAAGGGGGGAAAAGAATTATAGGAATCTGAATGGTAATTTTTTCATGCAAAAGCATCCCTCCAAATCCATACTGACTTGAAGATTGAGGCACAATAGATTGAAGGTACTGGAATATTGAGTAAAAAACAAACTACTGGAGAAGCTGTCTGAAGAAAGGATCCGACTGAAAATCTCATCTGTCCCTTTACCTCCATGGATGCTGCTTGACTTGTAAAGTTCTTCTAGCTGTATGTTTATTTTACTGACCTTAAAATATTCAGTTTAGTTTTAGTTTGGTTTATTTTTTAGCCACGTATACTGAGGTACAGTGAAAAGCATTTGTTATGTGCTAAGCAGCCAGTGAAAAGACAATGCATGATTGCAATCGATCCATCCACAGTGTACAGATACCTGATAAAGGGAATAATGTTTATTGCAAGATAAAGCCCAGTAAGGATCTTACTCTGATCTTTGTGTAGGAAAGAACTGCAGATGCTGGTTTAAATCAAAGGTAGACACAAAATGCTGGAGTAACTCAGCGGGACAGGCAGCATCTCTGGAGAGAAGGAACGGGTGCCGTTTCAGGTCGAGACCTCGACCCGAAACATCACCGATTCCTTCTCTCTGGAGATGCTGCCTGTCTTACTCTGATCCTTTATTGTTTCTGGCCTTAAATCTTGGAAATCCCCCAATGACTATCTCTATGGGAATACCTTCACCAGAAGGACAGTGTTGACTCAAAAAGGCAGCTCCTCAAGCTCCTCCTCAAGGGCAGGAAGAGATGCCACTGATGCCATCACCCTGAAAAAAAAATTAAAATAATGGTCAGAACTATACAAAAATATTTAGTAGCTCCTAATCATGGACTCTTGTAGTTAGTTTAACCTGCTGTCAGTTATCACTGTTTGGGGGGGTAATTTTTTTCTTCTTTTTTTTTCTTGTTATCTTAAAAAAAATATATATATATATATGTTCTCTTTTAACCTTTTATCTATAATTACATAGAGACTGGGAGGTCTATACCCTATATGTATTTTGAAACTGGATTTATATTAAGGCTACATTTGTTGTTAATGTAATCCTGATCCCTATGTATCAATATCACTGTTATGCTTATTTTTTTTGAAATTTAATAAAAAGATTTGAAAAGAAAGTTATCACTGTTTGTTTAGGAAGGAACTGAAGACTCAAGAGTGTTTTATTGCCATACGTCCCGGAAAGAACAATGACATTCTTATTTGCAGCAGCACCACAGAATATGCAAACATAGCACACTGTAAACAATATAAGTCTGAAGAAGTGTCTCGTTCCCCTTCTGTCCAGAGATGCTGCCTGTCCCGCTGAGTTACTCCAGCGTTTTGTGTCTCCCATCGTTTGTTTGTTTGTTTGTTAGTTGAATTGCACCAGGGTTTCTTCGCTTTCCTCTCATTGATGTGATGAATGGAAAGCACAACCTGGGGGCGGGATGGAGGGTGAGTGAGTAAGTCGTCCCCGGCTTGGCGTTGAGCATGCGCTGCCTGGAGTGGGCAGCAGAGCAATCCCAGCCAGGGAGCGGACACCTTGGTCGCCCTGAGGCAGCCGCCAGGACACGCGTGAGGTGAGGACCGTCCGCAGGCTTGGCTTTGACCCAACCCTCCTGCAGGGCGGCACCGCTGCACCCCTTGGTCAACCGCTGCAAGTGAGTTTGCAGGCGAAGCATCCTGAGCTCTGTTAAGGTTGTTTCCGAGAAGTCTTTACAGGACTCGTTCCGTTCACGAGTCGCGGGCGGGACAGGGTTAAAATTGGAACTAACAGGATGCCTTGACTGCATTTAATAATTGCACGGATTACTCACCTTTTTGCATGGGTCCCCGCATCACGCATGAAATTAAACCAGCCGAAGTGTTGGTCACTTCACCTGCTAAACGAGTTTATGCCTGGTGAGGGAAGTACATGCATTTTGAGGGGCTGTTTCAACAAATGGGTGTGTAAAGTTTAGAGGGATATATATATATATCCCTCTATATGTATCTATATATATATGGATACAACCAATGTATCTATATATATGGGTCAACCGCGGGCGTGAATCCAGGACTAGTTTAAATGGGCATCTTGCATGGGTGAGATGGGCCGAAGGGCCTGTTTCCGTGTTCCATGACTATTCGAGCGATTTGTTAAATTGGGATTATTCCCACCTCGGCAAATAAAGTGTGGGGGACGCAGGCTATCCCAAAGCGAAAGGGAAGCCCAGCACTTTCAGTGTGTATATTTACAGACCTTATTCTGGGGGGAACGGGATTCTCTGCAAAAATCTTATTTCCACAGCTCGGGATGTTTCCGAGTTTCGTTTATGAAACAAAACCATCGTTGTTTGATTTTTCGACGGTGCTCATTTGTGAACGTTTCACGTGGCCGCAGGTGGAGAGTGCAGTTACTGTGTATAATTGTTCTTAGTATTATGTCCTTTGACCAAGGCAGGGGACTCGCTTACGATCTGCAGTATGGAGCGAAACCTATTTAAAACAGGATTACAATCATAAAATTACCTATTTAGAGCTCCAATACACTAGGTTTTCTTTTTGAAAAGGGCAACAATGGGAATACAAACTAAATTATGATGGTATCAGAATAGGCGCGCAACAAAATGTATGTTATGGCATTAAATGATTTTATTCCACAGTTTCCTGTCGATGGTATCCTTGATTGAATCTTATGCCTCATTTTGTACTAATAAAGGTATCTATTTCGATTACGCAATTGGATAATATTTGAGGAAAAACAACGTGATCAAACTGTTTATTGACTGAAAGTTAGCTTAATTTGTTTTTATTTGTTGATATCTAAACAAGAGCTGATAAATATCTGAAAATGAAATGGATTGGATTTTGGAATGTTTTGGGAATAGCATGGGCCGAGAATTAAATGGATAAATAATAATATTTTAAAATGCTTTGGCCATTATATTATGAGCCCATGAAACAAAACGACTGGGACATAAACTATTGTAGGATCTTATTCTGGAGGACACCATCAGGGAATTCGCACATTGTGCTGATTGGTGATGATTGAAAGCATTGTACATGGAATATGAATGTTGAGAATTTCATTGCAATGTGAAATATATTTGGATCAACTGGGGAATTAAGTTGTTTCATTACCAATTTGGCATTGATGTGTGTCATTCCTCTGTTCCTCTCTTCCCCTCCCCTTCCCAGTTCTCCCTCTATCTTCCTGTCTCCACCTATGTCCCTCTCTTGGCATTGAAGTGTGTCATTCCTCTATCCCTCTCTTCCCCTCCCCTTCCCAGTTCTCCCTCTATCTTCCTTTGTCCTGCCGCTGCCACACCTTCGCTGCTATCGGAGGTGGTCGCGATGGTGGCCCCACGGACTGTCGGTATGGTCGGGGGGCAATGATTGCCGTGCGTCCGGTCTGGGGATCTTGCTGCGGGGAGGGGGTTTCACCATCACTGAGGTAAGGGAGGTGGTGGGGGGGGCGTCTCCTGGTGGTGGATGTTATGTACCGTGGTTCTCCGCTCTGGCTGATAAATGTGTATGCCTCACCCAGGCGGAGTGAGCGGTTGGCCGTCCTCCAGCAGCTCCCACCGCTGCTGGCCACGTCAACTGCATCATCGATGCGGCTGGACGATCCGGCAGGGCCAACCACAGACTGGACGGCACCTCCAAACTCCTGGTGGAGACGGTCAAAGATGCAAAGCTGCGCGACGCCTTCAGTGACCCTGCAGGCGGGGCCCAGCCGCGGTTCACCTGGTCAGGACCGAACGGTTCAGCCCAGTCCCGGATAGACTTCCTCTTCACATCGAGGGCCGTCACGGTCAGACACACCGACCTCGCGCAGGTGTTCTTCTCTGACCACTGCCTCCTTCAGGCCACCTGTCACCTACAGGAGGACCGGAAGGCGGGCAGAGGGACGTGGAAGTTAAATGTAGAGCTGTTGACCCCGGAGAACGTTGAGGAGCTAAAGAGGGACTACGCATGTTGGAGAACTGTGAGGCCCCTTTTTGACTCCCCGACACTCTGGTGGGAGGCAACAAAGGAGAACATCAAGAAGTTCTTCGTCTCCAAAGGTGTTCAGAGAGCAAGACAGGGTAAGAGGGAATCGTGTCAACTCCAGACAGATTTGCAGCAACTGCTCCTTCTGCAGAGGAGAGGGTGGATGTGAGGGAGGAACTGAGAGAGTTGAAGGGCCGGCAAGCTCGGCTCTTTACTTCTGAATCCTCCAAGATCATCTTCCGGTCCAGGGTCCGCCATGTTGAGCAGGATGAGACGTGCTCACTTTTCTTCTTCCATAAGGTTCACAGGGGGAGCTCTGTGATCAAAAGCCTTAGGGAGGAGGACGGCTCGGTAACATCCTCGCAGACAGACATGCTAAAGATCTGCAGATCCTTTTATAAGGATCTGTACGATAAAAAGACCACAGACAGCACCGCCTCCCAGAACTTCCTGTCCTCCATCACGGAAGTCTTCGACGACAGCAAGCGGGAGAGTCTGGACCAACCACTGACCCTGGAGGAGCTGATTGGCTCCATCCGTTCCTTTGACTCGAGTAAAACTCCCGGAGGCGATGGCTTACCGGCAGAGTTGTACTCGGCTCTGTGGGACTGGGTGGGCCCGGACCTGCTGGATGTGTACAACGACATACTTCTAGCCGGCAGCATGTCAGACTCTATGAGGAAGGGCAGCATCACCCTGATCTACAAGCAGAAGGGGGAGATGAATGACATAAGGAATTGGAGACCCATCACATTGTTAAATGTAGACTACAAGATCCTGTCTAAGGCCATCGCCAACCGGGTCAAGTCTGCTCTGGGACAGGTGATCCACCTGGACCAAACCTGTGTACCTGGCAGGAAAATCTCAGACAGCCTGGTGCTGCTGAGAGATACCATTGCCTACGTGCAGGACAGACGGGTGGATGCCTGCCTGGTCAGCTTGGACCAGGAGAAGGCCTTCGACAGGATTTCGCACACGTACATGAGGGACGTGCTCTCCAAAATGGGCTTTGGGGAGGGAATCAGGAAGTGGATACAACTGCTCTACACCGATATCTGTAGTGCAGTCCAAACTAATGGGTGGGAATCAAACAGCTTCCCCGTCAGGTCTGGAGTCAGGCAGGGTTGCCCTCTCTCCCCTGTCTTGTTCGTCTGTTGCATTGAACCCTTTGCCGAATCCATCAGGAAGGATGCGAGCATAAGAGGAGTGACATTGCCAGGCAGTGGGGGCACTCAGGTCAAGGCCTCCCTGTACATGGACGATGTCGCCGTCTTCTGCTCGGATCCAGGGTCGGTCCGCAGACTGATCAGCGTCTGCGACCAGTTTGAGTTGGCCACGGGGGCCAGGGTAAACCGCAGGAAGAGCGATGCCATGCTCTTTGGCAACTGGCCCGACCGATCTTCCATCCCCTTCACCATCAAGCCTGACTTCCTGAAAGTGCTGGGGATCTGGTTCGGGAAGGCTGAGGCATGTAACAAAAATTGGCTGGAGCGGATAGCCAAGGTGGGGAAGAAGTTGGAGCTGTGGAAGCAGCGCTCCCTCTCCATCACGGGGAAAAACCTGGTCATCAGGTGTGAGGTGCTCTCGGGGCTGCTGTACTTGGCGCAAGTGTGGCCCGTCCCTCCCTCCTATGCCAAGGGGACCACCCGGGCCATCTTCCGCTTCATCTGGGGGTCGGCGATGGACCGGGTGCGACGAGCCACAATGCACAAGTCGGCAGACTACGGGGGTAAAAGCGTGCCCAACGTCGCCCTCATTCTGATGGCCACCTTCGTGTGTGGCTGCATCAGGCGGAGCATAGAGCCAAGGCACGGGGGCACCAAATGCCACTACCTGCTGAGGTTCTACCTGTCCCCGGTGTTGCGAAGGATGGGCCTGGCGCAGATGCCACGCAATGTGCCAGTCAGCTGGACATTGCCGAACCATCTGTCGTTTGTGGAAAGGTTCTTCCGGACCAACACCATTGACCACAAGTCCATCGGGCAGTGGTCAGCACGGAACGTCCTGCAGGCACTGCAGGGGAATGACTCCATGGATGCTGTGGCGTGGTTCCCAGAGCAGACTGCCCAGCTTGTCTGGCAAAATGCCTCATCGCCAGAACTAACCAACAAGCACCAAGACCTGGCTTGGCTGGCGGTGAGGGGAGCCCTCTCAGTCAGATCCTTCCTGCAATGCCGGAACCTCACTACCAGCGCACGCTGCCTCCGGGACGGCTGCTACGGAGAGGAGACGGTGGCCCACCTCTTCACAGAGTGTGGATTTGCCAAGAGAGTCTGGAGAGGTCTGCAGGGGTCCCTGTCACGATTCATTCCGAGCAGCTCCGTCACAGAGGACTCTGTGATCTACGGACTGTTCCCAGGGACGCATTCCGAGACTGACATCGAGTGCTGCTGGAAGGTCATCAACTCGGTGAAAGACGCTCTTTGGTCTGCCCGAGGTTTGTTGGCCTCCCAGCGGAGCGAGATGTCCGTCAAGGAATGTTGCCGACTGGCCCGCTGCAGACTGCAGGAGTACGTGCTGAGGGACGCACTGAAGCTTGGTGCAGCCAACGCTAAGGCCCTGTGGGGGAGGAGCACAGTCTAGGGTCCTTCCGCTGCTGGACATGGGGGGCAGGGTGTGGTGGAGAGAGACGCCCCTCCAAATAAGGGATACTGGGTAAATGTATGTAAATGTCTAAATGAATGCCTGTATCGAATGTAACCTCCGGAAATGTCGGATGGGCTTGTTTAAAAATATGTTTTGTAAATGATATTTATTATTTGAATAAAGTATTTTTTGATTAAAATTAAAAAAAAAAAAAATCAGTCTGAAGAAGGGTCTTGACCCGAAACGTCACCCATTCCTTCTCTCCTGAGATGCTGCCTGACCTGCTGAGTTACTCCAGCATTTTGTGGAATAAATACCTTCGATTTGTACCAGCATCTGCAGTTATTTTCGTACACATCATATTTGTTGTAATCACCATCTATTATCATATTGTCAAACATTGCCACGTTTTCATTGAGGATGAGGATTATAGAAAATATGAAACAAATATTCATTAAAACTGAGTGAAAGTCTAGAAAAGGTTTACATTCTTCCCCCATCGCTCTTGATGCTTCAGTTTCCAAGGAGATAATATAAAGAATATGAACCAACAGTGAACATTTCAAGATGTAGCAGCCAATTTGATTAGTTAAATACATGCCCCAGAATAGGCATGAGTATTAACACTTTTATTTAACCACTGGCTGTGCTTTTATTATGGCCAATGTCTTCTGCAGGGAGTGATTCTAATAACCAAGTGTAAATTTGTCAGTCTGTGACTGTTTACCTATTAAAGTAATATCCAAACTGATGTTGACAACTCAAAGTTTTTTCAACTAATTATTATTTTACTGGAGTCTATTGTGTCTCCATATATTTTTGCTACAACTAGTGTAACAACTTTTGTTGACTTTCAGCAAATAAACACATATATAAAACTGACATTTAGTGCAAGATAAAGTTCAATTAAAGATAGTCTAAGGGTCTCCAATGAGGTAGATGTTAGGAAAGAACTACAGATGCTGGTTTAAATCGAAGGTAGACATGAAATACTGGAGTAACCCAACGGGTCAGGCAGCATCTCTAGAGAGAAGGAATGGGTGATGTTTTGGGATGAGACCTTTCTTCAGTCTGAAGAAGGGTCTCGACCCAAAACGTCACCCATTCCTTCTCTCCAGAGATGCTGCCTGACCCGCTGAGGTAAATGGTAGTTCAGGACCACTCTCTAGTTGGTGATAGGATGGTTCAGTTGCCTGATAGACCTAGGTGCCATCTTGGTTCTGCATGGGATATAAGAAGAGCTAGCTAACTGGATGCAGAATTGACATCATAGAAGGAAGCAGTGGGTGGCGTTGCAAGGTTTTTAGGAGGCCTGCAATAAATGGTTTGCCTCAGGAATCAGTGCTGGGCCCATTACTGTTTCTATTTATATCAATGACTTGGATGAGAATTAGTCAGTTTTCAGATGACACTGAAGTAGGTCATATTGTAGACAGTGAAGATAGTGATTAAAAAATTACAGTAGGATCTTGATCAGCTGGTCAAGTGGGTTAAAGAATGGCAGAGTTTCATGCAGATAAACACAAAGTGTTGCATCGTGGAAAGTCAAAGGCCCCGTGGAGTGTTGTAGAACAGAGGGATATAGGAGTGCAGTTCACAAATCCCTGAAAGTAAATAGGGTGGTAAAGAATGCTTTTGATACATTGGTCTTCAATCAAGTTATTGCGTATAGAAGTTGAGACATTATGTCACAGTTGTACAATATTGATGAGGCCACATTTGGAGTACTCTACTCAGTTTTGGTCACCCTGATAGGAAGGATGCCATTGAGCTGGACAGAGAGCAGAGAAGATACATGAGGATTTTGGCAAGACTCGAGGAGCTGAGCTATAAGGAGAGATTGGGCAGGCGAGGGATTGAGGTGTATAAAATGATGAGGCGATTAGATAGGGTAAATGCACAGTGTCTTTTACCCAGGGTTGGGGAATCAAAAACCAGAAGATATAGGTTTAAGCGGAAAGAGGCAAGATTTCATTTCATATTAACCTTAGAGGCTGTTTTTTAAAATTTGGCAGATAATGGGCATGTGGAACGAGAGGATGAGACTAGCTTTTATGGGGCATCTTGGTCATCATGGGGAAGGTGCGCTGAAGGGACTGTTTCTGTGCTGTATGACTCTGACTCTATCCACTGGCTGCCACTTATGGCTTGAATTTTACTTGCCACTTATCAACTCAAATGCAGATGTCATCTTGGTCTTGCTGTCTTGTGCAAGAGCTGCTTCATTAATTGAGGAATACTGAATTGAACTGACCAGTGTACTGGTCAGCCTGAGTGAACAGCCTGAGTTCCAACCTTATTATGAAGGGAAGCCATTGTTTAATGTAAGTGTGAAGGTGGTTGGCTGATATCAATTTCTTGATTAACAGCAGAGAAGTTATGGCGTTTGCACGGCTGTTCTCCAGCAAATGTAACCATTTTGTTTTGAGCAAATATGATCTGCAGTTAATGTTTCCAATGACATGAAAAACAATTCAAAATGCAGCAAATATGGTTGGTTTCAGCCAGGCTCAGATTGAGAAGACAGATTGTATTTGGACACCACTGTTTGAATCTTGTTGAGACCCGTATTCGTTTGTGTCCAATGCATATGGCTACAGTACTTCCAAGTTTAATGTGGTGTGAAATGAATTGGTTGAAATATGCCATTTCCGATGGGAACCGCGCGATTATAGGCTGTCAGTTTCTGGTTGGCG
Organism: Rhinoraja longicauda; assembly: GCF_053455715.1. NCBI lineage: Eukaryota > Metazoa > Chordata > Chondrichthyes > Rajiformes > Arhynchobatidae > Rhinoraja > Rhinoraja longicauda. Next base: position 79,977,338 of record NC_135955.1, on the reverse strand, counting down.
ATATTTGCAGACAATTCAGTCCTGCCTTTAGCATACAAACAAATTAGGATCCATTGTGAGTGAAGATATTAATGGAGATGTCTTTTCAGTGTCTAACTATGCCCACGTTCATGATTGGCTGTGGCATGCCGACCGAATTTGTGCCCTGTGCATTTGTTTCATGTGCTGTTTTTGCTATTATTTATGAGTGCATGGAAATGTGAAATATTCACTAGGCTGTAATGTCCCTTTCATGTGCTGAACCACATTATTCAAAATGGAGACATGAGTTTGCAGATTCAGGAATCTTGTGCACAAAACAAATTGCTGGGGGAAGTCAGTGGTTCAGGCAGCATCTGTGGAAGGAAATGGACATAGGAAACATAGAAACATAGAAAATAGGTGCAGGCGCAGGCCATTCGGCCCCTCAAGCCAGCACCGCCATTCAATATGATCATGGCTGATCATCCAAAATCATTACACTGTTCCGGGAACATGAAGTTTTGGTCAGGACCTACTTTAGTCTGAAGAAGGATCCAACCGAAAATGTCTGTCCATTTTCCATCCACAGATGATGCCTGACCCAATGAGCTCTTCCAGCAATTTGTTATTCACGCCCTTTATAATTTCACACCTGCAAGAGCTTTGAACCTTACGTCTGCACCATTTCCAATGCTGTCACCGTAGAAATTCCAAAAATACTGAGCAAGTTTAGCAATTTACCTGGAGAAAAAAAAAAAAGAATTTATCATTTTAGATTCAAAGATCCTTCGCCAGATGCATGGACTGATGAAAGGTCATCAGTCTCAAATGTCCACTTTGTTTTTCCTCCACTGACTCTGCCTGACTTGTGTGTTTCCAATATTTTCTATTTTTATCTCGGCTTTCCTGAACTTGCGTCCACTGTAACATGGTGTGACTGTGTCTTGGCCTTGGGTTACCTTAGACAGCATCAATGATGCTGAAGTGGAGCTGATCTAGAGCTTCATGTTCCTAGGTGTAACTATCACCAACAATTTGTCCTGGTCCAACCACATAGCCGATATGGCCAAGAAAGCACACTATCATCTCTACTTCCTTAGAAGACTAAGGAAATTCAGCATATCTCCAATACCTTTTACCAATTTTCACAGATGTACTATAGAAGCATCTTATTAGGATGCATCATAGCATGGCATGGAAGAGCTCTACCCAAGATGACCAGAAACGGCAGAGTTGTGGTGGAATACAGCCCTGTCCATTACACAAACCAGCCTTATACCTATTTGTGCCCCCCCAGCCCTAACCCTTGTCGTCGTACTAGTTTTACTGTTATCCTGTTGAGTTCCTCTGTCTGTATAAGCATTGTCACCTATCCCACAGCCAACAATGGCCTATTGTGTGCCCCACAGTTCCTTGATTATCGTTGCTTTTTGCATGTCTTCCATTCATTTCAGTAGACAATAGACAATAGGTGCAGGAAGAGGCCATTCGGCCCTTCGAGCCAGCACCGCCATTCAATGTGATCATGGCTGATCATTCTCAATCAGTACCCCGTTCCTGGCTTCTCCCCATACACCCTGACTCCGCTATCCTTAAGAGCTCTATCTAGCTCTCTCTTGAAGGCATTCAGAGAATTGGCCTCCACTGCCTTCTAAGGCAGAGAATTCCACAGATTCACAACTCTCTGACTGAAAAAGTTTTTCCTCATCTCAGTTCTAAATGGCCTACCCCTTATTCTTAAACTGTGGCCCCTTGTTCTGGTCTCCCCCAACATTGGGAACATGTTTCCTGCCTCTAACGTGTCCAACCCCTTAATAATCTTATACGTTTTGATAAGATCTCCTAACTTGACACCATTCAGATAATACTCTGCCTTCCTATTCTTACCACCAAAGTGAATAACCTCACACTTATCCACATTAAACTGCATCTGCCATGCATCCGCCCACTCATACAACCTGTCCAAGTCACCCTGCAACCTCATAGCATCTTCCTCACAGTTCACACTACCACCCAGCTTTGTATCATCTGCAAATGTGCTAATGGTACTTTTAATCCCTTCATCCAAGTCACCTAAGAACCTTCTATATCTCTCGTTATCCTTTTCCATGACTCTCGGTCTGAAGAAGGGTCTCAATCGGAAAGTCACCTATTCCTTTTCTCCAGAGATGCTGCCTGAACCGCTGTTACTCCAGTCTTTTGTGTCTGTCTTCATGTCAAAATCAATCTGCACTTCATGCTGCCTCGGAAACAACCAACTTTATCAAAGACTGTTCACAACCTGGTCACTTTCTCTTCTCCCATTTGGCAGGAGATTCAAAGGCTTAAAAATAAATTTCCCCCCGTTATTTTCAGTCTCTTGAATGTACCTCTTGTATGCAACGTATTCCCGATCTCTCAATCTATCTCGTTGCGGCCCTTGCACTTTTTTTCCTATCGCTGTATTTTCTCTGTAGCTGGAAACTATATGGTGCACTCTGTTTATTTTCTCTGCTGTCCTACCTGTTGTACTCATGTTATGATTGACCATGTGCATGGTATGATCTGCCTGGATGGCAAGCAATACAACGTTTCACACTGTATCTTGGTATATATGACAATCGTAAACCGGTATCCATGCCAATACCTCAACTGAAACACTCTGAATTTGCTTTGCTGCATTGAGACTTGATCATTCCAGCCCAGCGTGGGATAGTCTGTGTCATTCTACTACACTAATATCTTGACCTTACTTGCATTTAAGTGTTGTTCACCCCGAGGCAGCATCAATGGTGCTGAAGTGGAGATGGTCAGGAGCTTCAAGTTCCTAGATGTAAATATCAACAATTTGTACCTCAAAGCACTGGAGGTCTGCAAAAGATCTTCGAAGTTTACCGATAGAATAAGTTTACTGATAGAATAAGTGAACTGCAGTCGCTATCCTCTTTCAGTCAACATTCCCAATGTTGTTTTCTTAATTACATCAAACCCGGTTTGAGAGTTTGAATGGATCATATCCAAGACAGCTCATCAGGTTGTCTGTCCTTTGCCAAAGAATTCTATCCTAACGCGTTACTATGGTAGTGTTGTGGGATGGATGCGCCTACATCTGTTCTCTAGCATATCTCTGATTTTTGGGTTTCAAGTACAAGAAGTTGGAAGGGAGCTGAATGGGTGGCACAGTGGTGTAGCTGGTAGAGCCTCTGCCTCAGAGCGCCAGAGACTTGGGTTGGATCCTGACTTCGGGTGCTGTATGTAAGGAGTTTGAACGTTCTCCATTATCTGGGTTTCCTCCGGGTGTTCCAGTTTCTTCCCACATTCCAAAGATGCGTGTGTTTGTGGGTTAATTGGGCTCTGCAAAGTTGCCCCTCGTGTATGGAGTGGATGAGAAACTGGGAAAACATGAAACTAGTGTGAAAGGGTGATCAATTGCGTGGATTCGGTTGGCTGAATGGCCTGTTTCCATTTTGTATCTCTAAATTAAAGGGATGAAGTTCGGTGGCTCTCAATGGAACTGCCAGCTAAAGGGAAGAATGGTTGCCCATTTCTTCATGTGTGTCCAAGCTTCAAACTTTGTGAAAATTGCCACAATGAAGTGCTTTGGGATATGTAGCAATATTGAAGGATGTTATGCTAACATAAAATTGTTATTAATAGCTGTTACCATTTTGGCATGCATTTCAACTCTGCTCTTTAACCAATATGTGTATATGTAATTAAAACTACTACATTTTAGAGTGCCAAATAATTATTAATAAGGCCTGTCGTAATTCATAAACTACTATATAAAAATATTGAGCACTACATCATTGGCTCAATATATTGTATTCTTGCCTTATTGTGAGAATATTGGCTTTTTGTGATAACAGACATTCCAACGTGGAGATTTTAAGTATAACCAAAACACTAAAATGCATTCATTGTGAATGTATATTATTGAAATACTATATTATTATACACAATATTTCTGAAATTCAGCAGTTGAAAGTCTATATTTGGATCTGAAATTATTTTGTCTGTTTTATTCACAGCTTACAGTGAAGGTGTGAAATGTAAATGTTTTTGTTCAGAATGTACAAATATGAAGGTGGTGTTAAAAGCAACAGGCAGACACTTGCTACTTGCTCTCTGTACTGCCACTTGTTTCGACCTAAATATAGGCTTTTGAAAAGGTTAAAACAAATTACTTTGCAACTCGTAAGTATGTAATATTCATGGGACTTACGGTGTAGTGTGTCGGAAGGTGAGCAGTGGTGTCTTGGTTGTTGCTGGGTGAACTAGAAATACCAGCAGGTTAATAATTGATGATATTATTACGAAACAACGTCTCTGCTTCCAAATGAGTAGCAGAGGGACTTTAAAATGACCTGTCTATTCGCAGTAGGGCTAACCTTTCATGAGATGACTATGGAGGATCATATGTCGTTGTATCAGTTTCAGGACAGGGGTTAGCATGGGGCAGGACAGCACAATGCTGCTGCTGACACATCATTCCAGCACTCCAGGTTCGGTCCCGACCTGTATGTGTGCAGTTCGCATAATCTTTCTGTGCAGCAGGTTTCCCTCTGGGTGTTCCGGTTTCCTCCCACATGCCAAATAATCCCACCAGATCTGCAGGTGATATACAACTAGGTGAGAAGGCAAGCCGTGTGGCAGAGAGAACGTTTTAAAAACAGTAATGTAATCTTGGGTATAAGTTGGGAAAGTAAACTTGAGTAATGTTTGATCAGCTACAATCTTGTTGAACAGTGGGGCTGACACGGGGACTGCATGGTCCTATTTAAAAACAATTCATGTGGCTTCATCAAATGTAAAATCGTGACTACCACCATCTGTTAGTGGGATCCCCTTGGTAAGCCTTGTCAAGTGATAAATTCGTAAAAACAAAAAGTTAATTCAGAGCAGCATTATTTATGACTCCAAACGGTGTCTTTTTGATCTTCAATGGAAGAGTGATAGTTTCTATAGATCTAAGTTTAATATATTCATAAATTGTAATTTGGGCTCAACCTGGGTGAACTGAAAAGAATACATTCTGTCACTGTGTAGCTTCACTGTCATACCAACATGTCTTAATTTGGATTTGGTAACTTCCCCTATTTCAAGGCAGTCATTTATGTTGTGCCCAAAAGGATGGATGTTGAACATCCACAACCAGGTTTTATCTTCAAGTGGCAACTTGGAGAGAAACCAAAGGTTTTCACAATGGATTCTGAAGTGGGGCTTTTTAGTGTACGAAGCCTGTGCTGACTATCAAGCATCATTTTTTTACACATGCTGTACCCTAATCCACAGTGAGAATGTGCAGACTCCATAGAGTACCAGAAATCAGGAGTGAAGACTTGTCCCTGTAGTTATACAACAGCTCTACCAGCTGCATAACCGTGCTGTCCTTCATAAGTGGGCTCAGCTCTGAGGATACAAGAGTAGAAACATAGTTTGGAACCATCATCTCCAAGGACCTTAAATGGGGGGCCACCATTGACTCACAGTAAAAAAGGCCCAACAAAAGATGTACTTCCTGCGGCAGCTGAGAAAACACAATCTGGCACAGGCAATGATGGTCCAGATTTATACTGCCATCATAGAGTCTGTCCTCACCTTCTCCATCATGGTCTGGTTTGGCTCAGCCACCAAACATGACATCCTGAGACTGCAGTGCATCATTCAATCAGCTGAAAAAGGTTGTTGGCTGGAACCTTCTCCCCATTGCCGAATTGTACACTGCAAGGGCCAGGAAGCGAGCGGGTAAGATTATCTCTGACTCCTCTCACCCTGGCCACAAACTCTTTGAAGCACTTCTTTCTGGAAGGCGACTCCGGATTGTCAAAGCTGTTTACAACTCCAACAAGCGTTTTCTGCCCTTGGCTATTTCACAGTTCTACCCATACCGATTATACAGCATCCAAGCTAATGTCTCTCCTTGCTATTGATCTCCTCTTTAACTAGCAATGCCACCCCACATCCTCTTCCTTTCTGTCTATCCTTCCTAAATTTTGAATAGTAGATCTGGGGTATAACAAATTATAATCTTATTGAGGAGTTTGAACTCTGAGTGTGCTTTTTGAAACATTGGATGCAGAGGCTGATAGGTTCCATTAAAACAAAGAATTGGAAGATTCTGGAGGCAGTTCTGGCGGAGCAAATCCAACTGAGTGGTATGGCCTAACTCATCTCTTGTTTCTTTGTTTTTCTAGTGTTGAATGTCTGTTCTTGAGGAAAGTTGACCGACGTGTGGTGAAGGACGGAGGTTGTGTTGGGTGTGGCTGGCATTGCTCCAGGGGATGATGGGTGATGCAAATTGCTTGGAGATTAGAAGGAACTGCAATGCGTTATTGTGAGAGGCTGTCGAATGAGAGGCAGGCAAAGTCACAAGGGCTTGGGTGGCTGAGGAAAAAAAGTTGCAACATTGGAACTGAAGCAAAGGTTTTGTGCAAAAGCAAAAATATTTTGCTTCAAAGGTGAAAGTGGAACAGTCCGTTAGAAGAAACAATTAACAATGAAGAGGAAGAGTTCAGGATTGTTTGGACTGCAGAATTTTCCTGTAATAATTAATAATTTAAATCTAATATCAAAAATATTTATAAAATTACTGGGAAAGAGTGCCTACAAATGGGTGTCATCTCAAAACTAAAACACTTGTTTGTTCGCTTGTTCCTGAACTGCAGCAAAAATGGTACATGATAGCGCGACAATTTTAAGCCCACCTTACCGTCGTCCTGTGGAAGAAGTTTAATTGAAATCGGTGTTATATTTTAAAGTTATACACATTTTAAAGTTTTTTAAAAAGCGCGTGCACAGTTGGGGCTCTGTTGATCTGGTACTTACATAAGATGGCATCCGCTCGTGCGCAAAACAAACGCGTCCGCACCTGCTCAGTTGGGGCCTGTTGAGCAGGGCTCGGCCGCCTGTCTCTTGGGGGCGGGAGAGCCAGGCTTGGTGCCGGGGGAAGCACCCTGGGCCTGGACGTGACCGGGTAACCGCGAGCCTGAGGTGGGCCAAGGGAAAGGCGGCAGCAGCAGCAGCGGCGGTGAGGCAGGGCATTGGTGGAGGCAGAGGCCTGGGCATGGCGCTGGGCCTGCCTTCGGTTCCCCTGTCCTCCCCTCTTCTCCCCGGCCGGCTCAGCGCCTTCCCCACGCCGCCAGGAATCCAGCGGCTCAACTACAGTGGGAGAGCCGCCGCTGTCTACCACAGAACATTCCCGCACCGGGACGGGACAGGACTTTTCTCCCCCCCCCCTCACCCCACTCCACCAATGGCGGCTGCCTGGGCCTGGAGGCGAGTTGCTCCCGGGAGGGGGGGAGGGAGAGGGAGGGAGCAAGGGGGGATGGAGGGCAAGGGGGGATGGAGGGCGAGGGGGGATGGAGGGCGGAGGTGGGAGTGGGGGGGGGGGGGGGGGGGGAGAGGGGAGGGGGGAGTGGGAGTGTAGAGTGTGGTGCACCAATGCAGGAGTGGTTTGGGCCCAACGGGTCCACTTGATCTAGTTGTATTTTAAAATCCTAACGATCTTTCTTCTGAACTGGTTCTGTTCCTCTGAATTTTACCTTTGTAGGAATGCCTGCAGTTTTCTCGGTGGCTGAGCTTGTTTTGGGTCTCTGTGTCACTCTTGCCTGTGGAGATACAGAAGTAAGGTTTGCAGGTCAAACCAATTTTGTGGTGAACGAAACAAGTATTTCAGTGATACGCTTGGTTATTGAAAGGACCGGAACACCAGCCAATGTCACAGCACTCTTACTGGTAAGGAACAAAAGATTGTCCAGGCATTACCATCTTGGAATTGCTGCAATGTTAACTTTCACATTTCAAACTGTTTAACTTGGGTTGATTTAGGACACTAGAAAGTAATCTTTAAATTCCCATTTGTTCATTCCTTTATCTACTGTTTCTGTTTATCTCTCTCTTTCTCTCCAACCATCTGTCCATCTGTTATTTATTTATTTATTTATTTATCTATCTATCTATCTGGAAGTGAGATTGATATGTAAACATTCTTTAAGTGGTTCCAGTCCACTTGTAAATCTGAAATGTGAATATATGTAAACTATTGTCAGATTCAAAATGCTAACTTGGACTGTTTGGGTTATTTCATTGAAAAATACAACTTTTGCAGCAGAACAGAAGTAGTGATACCTGAATTTGATTTTCTTTTTCATTTTAATTTGATCCAGTTACAAAGTAGAAACATGACACAAAGCTCAATTTTCCCATTGTTATCCATTCACAGTTCATTTTGGTCAAAGAACATGTACATGTATTTCTAGAGGATAACCTCTGTGCTTTGGGTGTTCAGACGCATACAGTTGACTTTATGGTTTAAGATAAGTCAGAAGTAAAACATTTGAAATAATGGGAAAATGTATTTCCAAGCACATGAGAAATTGGTTGCTATTTTAAACTTTACTGATCTTTAAATTCAGACATTATTTTCTAATTTTTTATTAGTGTCAGAATAAATTTATCAATTGCTGATAAATTATTTAGTGCCATTGAACTTCTAAATGATCTTATTCTGCTGCTAATTGCACTATATATTGTCAGTATGAAGGGAAAATAATATATTTAGAGTACTTAGTACTGTACATAATGTGTGCTTACCTAGATTTTCATGCACAGAGAGGAAATTAAAAAATGAAAACAACTGATTTATCCAATGTAAACCAGCATCTGCAATTCCTCTCTCATTGCTCCCCTTCTGTGATTCCTGCGGCTCTCCTTCTCTTTGACCATGTTCTGACCTGGACTTGTGACCGCAGCCACACATATTTCCTCAGCAGTTGCCTGCACCGATCCACCTTTCACTTGTCAGGCTTTGTCCTGGCCCCACTTCTTTCTCTCCCCTACAAATTTCCCCGTTGTGGGACGAATAAAGTACTTATTACTATTACTATAATCAGCCTGAAGAAGGGTCCTGACCCAAAACGTAGCCTATCCATGTTCTGCAGAGATGCTGCTGACCCACTGAGTTACTCCAGCATTTTATTTCTTTTTGTAAACCCGCACCTGTAGTTCCCTGTGTCTAATTTATCCTATGCGCAGAATCCATTTGCTTGGAGATTGCCACTAGCGTTATTAATGTTTTCTTGTCTCTCCACTGAACAGCTTGACTTTTATTCTGTAATCTACTGCTGCTAAGTTATTCCTTTTCATGAAACATTTGTCAGTAATTAGAGAAAGGCTATGAATCATAGTGTAAAAATGCTCGTACAAGTCCCCTGAGGTGCACTTGTTATTTTTGTGATTGCATACAAAGTTGTGAACTCTGTCGTGGTCCTCTCCCTGGTTAGCGAGTGAGATGGAACCAGATCTTTGGCATCCCCTATCCATGTAAACCTATCACCTTAATATATCTGGCAACATGTCAGGTGGTAAAATTTGCATGATATTGGTCGTGGCAACCTTCCCATTTTTCTGCTTTTGTAAACTTGAACTGAAATAAAAATAGAAAATTCTGGAAATGCTATTTTTACGTCATTTCACTTTACTATGCTTTATTTATTTTTATGTCCTACAATCGCACTTCTGCCTATCCTATTTAATAACATTTCCGAGCAATGCTATATATTTGAATGGAATCGAGTAATGGGTGAATGGATGTCATTCTCGATTATTGAACCAGTAATTGATTAGTTTACCATTTCATCACTATTTAAAAACCTCCGAAAGATTCCTAAATGTATATTTAAACATTTAAGGCATGATCTCACATATTCATTGGAAATCTTCATAGCTTCAAGGGGAAGATACGGACGATTTTGAGGCTACATCTGCTGCTGCCCGATTATTAGCTACTGAAACGAATAAAACTGTGTACATCGCAGTCAAGGACGATGATTTTCCAGAAGCAGATGAAACTTTTGTTTTTTCACTAAGTCTGCAGGTAAGTTCATTTTGTTTTATGCCCATTCCTGTTGATATTTTCTTCATGTGGACAAGCCATTTATTACAGCTGGCTTTTCAAGAGAGAGTTAGATTTAGCTCTTGGGGCTAAAGGAATCAAGGAGTATAGGAACGGGGTACTGATATTGGATGATTAGCCATGATCATATTGAATGGCTCAAAGGGATGAATGGCCCACTCCTGCACCTATTTTCTATGTTTTTATGCAACAAGTTGGTTCCATCAAATTGAATAAAGGGAATGGACAAACATTTTGTTCCAATGCTTGGAAGAGAGAGGTGAGCAGGCATCTATCTGCAAGGGGCTCAGTGGAGATATTTTGCACTGCTTCCTATTAATTTTTAAGTTTTACTTGACTCCTCTGTGCTATATTTTGGTGAACTGCTCCCTTTACTCTTGAGTGAAGTCACATGAGAAATTCCTTACTTTACCCAGGTGTGGAGCAGGACTGTTACAAAGTTTGAACCTGAGTAGTCCCAGCAGAACGCAAACCAAAATCAATACCTAGGCTACAATCTATCAGTACATGGCCCTTGATGGCATAGACATTGACGTTTACCATCACCCTTCTGATGATTTGTCAGTAAGCTGAATGGGGTGGCAGCTCGCAGGGTGCATTTGTGTTGGTTATTATGGTCTGGACATATCTGCCTTGTTTTCTTTTGCATTGTGAGGTAGATACCAATGGACTGGCAGTGCTTGGCTAGAGGTGTGTGTAATTCCTTGGCCAATTCCAGAGCACTAAAACCAGGATGTCTGTGGGCCTGTAGTTTTAGGCAGCAAATGCAGTGTATTCAGGTGTTTATTAATAAATAACATTTGGTTGAAAGTTGGCATCTAAATCTAGGGGGTAGCATGGTGGGGCAGTGGTAGAGTTACTGCCTTACAGCACCAAAGACCTGAGGTTCGATCCTGACTATGGGTCCTTTCTGTATGGAGTTTGTACGCTCTCCCTGTCCCTGCACGGGTTTTCCCCAGGTGCTCTGGTTTTTTTCCCACAGTCGAGAGACGTACAGGTTTGTAGGTTAATTGGCTTCGGTAAAGATTGTAAATTGTCACCAGTGCGTTGGATAGTGTTACTGTACGGGGATTGCTGTTCGGCATGAACTTGGTGGAATAATCTAGCTGAAAATTGAAGCAAATGTAATAGCTCACTACTTGCATGCTCAAGCTACTGTCTACTGTTATTTTCATCATCGGTGCTGAGGCGTGTTTTTGGAATTGTGTGAGTGGAAGCAAAATGTGGTAAAATGAGCATTAAATATTTACCTGATTTTTTTTTGTAATTAATGATGTACGCTATGATCAACAAATACCTTGTGCGATTTTTGTTTTTCACTCCATAAGAGAGAGAAATGGAACCTCAGCATGTATTTTTGTAGAAGATTGAGATAAAGTGCCGGAGTAAGTCAGCAGGTCGGGCAGCATCTCTGGAGAATAAGATGCTCCAGAGATGCTGCCTGACAGGTCGGAACTCTTCTTCAGACTGAAAGTGTGGGTGTGGGGGGGGGGGGGGGGGGGGGGGGGGGGGGGGAGAGGGGAGAGGGGAGAGGGGAGAGGGGAACTGGAGGTAGGAAAAGGCCAGAACAAATCAGGGCTGGCCATAGATGAGCACGGAAGGGTGGAGCCCACAATGGCCCATCGTTGACTGGGGAAGAGATTATAACGAAGAGAAAAAGGGATACGAACAGTGGATCTATTAGGACGACTAGGGTGGGGGAGGGGGAAGAGAGGGAATGCAGGGGTTACTTGAAATTAGAGAAATCATTATTCATATCACTGGGTTGTAAGCTGCCCAAGTGAAATATGTGGTGCTGTTCCTCCAATTTACGTGTGGCCTCGACACCAATGGACAGAGAGGTCGGAATGGGAAGGGGAGTTAAAATGTTTGGCAACCAGAAGATTTTATTTTTGTAGTTTAGTTTTGCCGGGAGACATGCATGCTACGATGGTTTTCCATGAAGCCAGCTACCTGGCTGAATGTATTCAGTTTAGTTTAGTTTATTGTCATGTGCACCGAGTACAGTGAAAAGCTTTTGAGTCTAAAAACATGTACCATTCATTCATCTCATGGCTGTCCTAAAATGGGCACTTTATTTCTCCACATATCATAGCCGATAACATTTAAAAGTTAATTGCATGATATTTTTAAATATTCTCAAATGGAAGTTTAAATGTCATCTTAGCTTTATTATGTCATTAAAAATATGATAGATTTTATGAATTAACAACATAAGAGATAAGCTTTGCATGATGAAAATGCATACTGGCAATTTAAACACGCAAATGATTAATGGATGGAAATGTTTTTTGTTGCTTAGATTCCATGTATATACTGCCTTTATGTGAAGCTTTGTGTCACTGCATTGATTTGTAAAATAATATTCCTCAGAATAATATTTGAAATCAACAGCTAGATTTCAAGAGACTGGAATTCAATTGTTAACAGGTTAAGAAACGGTTTATTAAAATCTCGTTTATAGTGAAATAATTGGTCACATTAAACATATAATGAAAAATCCTTTTCATAGGATTAATTAAATGATCAGTATTTTTGGAAATTCTATTTCAAAGCTAAGTATACATGAAATAGAAGCCCTGCATGTTATAAATTAAATCTCAAAGGTAAATGCCCACTTGCTTTTTTTATTGCCATTCAATAGTGTTGTGAGGATAAAAAGATACTTCATTTGTATGTGAAGTCTAAATCTTATTCAAATTACAACGGCAGGTATTTCAAAGCATAGATGGAATCATTCATGATCTAAATCTAAGTAACATTGTGTGTGAACAGTAAGATGCTAAATAAGTTGCTATGGAAACTTGATAATAGAGTCTAGAGTAGATGGTATGAAGTTCAGGGTTTGGATTAATTGAATATGAGTCACAAACTGTGTGGAGCCTCAATATTTCCCATGGGGCTTCAGGAAACAAAATCAATGAAACTAATATAATTGCTTTAATATATTAGAGTCCAGCTTATTTTAAAAGGAACAAAAAATGTTATGGGTAACATTTTGACAATCAAATTAAATACATGAAGGTTAAATACATGTCCACCAGTATATAAGTAAAACAAAATCTCTCCTGCGATGTTTTTTAACTTTTGAGGTTAGACATTTATTTAAGCAAGAAGTTTTGTTACATTTCATTACAGCATAAAAATGTAATTCTTATTCAGTTGTTCCAAAGTGAGGTAATGTATAAGGCTTTTAATGCATTGTGCGTTTCACAGACAAGCTTTCTTTAACATAATTGGTTTATTACATCGATACATCCATTTCAAAATAAAGAATGTATTTATCTTCCCACAACCATTCAATTCGTTGCATGAAACGCATTGTAGAGACCTTTGACCTGGACCTGGGAAGAGAATTCCGCTTTTTAACATTTAAGTCAAAGGATAATGTATAAAGGCGTTATACTGAAAGGAAACTTCATTTTCAAACACAACTGCATACTTCATACCTAGTTTCTTATTGCCATGGTGTCTGAAACAGATTGTCAAATCATGATAAATGAGTTTCAAAAGACCTTCTTATTAACTTGGGTTTCTAATGTAGCTAAGGTGCCCAAAGAACTTTCTTTCTGGAGCACTATTAGTTATTTTTTTTTAAGGTTTTGTATTTCATTCTTCATTACTACAAAATTGTTTAGAAAAATATATATCAAGTAAAATCTGGCAACTATATTTTTAGTTCAAGTAGTAGGTTTGTACTGAATATTGCTGTAAAATCAAGTAGGAAATGTGAATTATTATTCAACCTGGAACTATTATGATTTGTACTCATTGGAAATTCATAATTTTATTACATCATTTGAAGGCAAAATATAAGCCTTCATGCATAAGCATATGTAATGTTCAACTGCCAATATGAAGGTGCCTCATAATTGCCAGTTCAATTGGAATAAGGCCCAAAACCTTGAGATAAAAACTGTTTTTTTTTTCTCTTTAGGGAACCTTTGCAGACGTTATGCTTGGAATTCCCAATATTGCCAGAATAACCATTCTGTCAAATGATAATGCCTTTGGGATTATTTCTTTCAACATGGTAAGTATATTTTTCAGCCGCTGAAAATGTCTGGCATATTTAGACTTTTTTGAGCGTAATTATTAGGGCTGATTAATGGGTGGAAAATGTATGCGCCTGAAATCTCAATGTATACTCCTAGTAAGAGAGATGATCTGCCAAATCTATGCTTTTGTTAGATTTCTCTTATTGTTTACTGATCAACTGTTACAGTGTGTAGTGTAAGACTGTTGTGGTGTCCAACCACAATAAAGAAACACTCAAGGTTTGAAAGACATTGGAGGAGCTGATTTATGATATTAAACAAGATTTAGATGGGAGAATAGGAGTAAGAAAATTAAAATGTAGATTTCACAATTTTAACATCAAGTCAAAGTATTATTAAGAAATCAATGATAACTAAATGCATCAGTGTGTTTTGGTGCTGCAGTTTTTACTCTGTATTTATTTAGTACAACAACATGGAACAATTTTAACTTGGTGTTTTGATAGTTGCTGTGGAAATATAAACTATTGAATTATGCTAAAAATGGGAATAGTGAATAGGATTTTCCTTCAACTTATTATAGTGACCACTCTTTCGCCTCACAATTTATTTTTTAAACTCTCCTACACTTAAGAGCTTTCCCCATTTCCAGTGCTCTATGGCTACCACATTGTTCCAAATTATTTGTTATCAAACTCTCAATATTCCTTGACATCCTGGGATCCCTAGCCTACCTGTCCTTACTTGTCACCTTATGGAAACATGTTGGCCTGACTCATTATTCCATTTCAGGAATACGTGAGGAAGGATCTGCCAGTCAACGCTTGCTATGTCCTGTCTAATGATAAAAGTAGCCTCCAGCACCCTCCTTCCCCTTGGTTAACCAAGTTAACCAAGGAGCAGCGCCAACATACATTGGAGGATTTAATCAGATTGAAACCTTCAATTGGCAACTTTCTTTCGATAGATAAATATGGTGAAGAGACTAGCATTGCAGGAAAATATTTTGAAAATGGGCATGGCAAGAATCTGAAGAATTGACAGAATTTCAAGATGTATCTGTCTGAGTTTTTTTAACTGAGCCTTTGCAGCTGTGCATCATGTGATACTAAGAAAAGGGAACCATGATATCCCTAAACATTTTCATTTTGAACGCTGAATATTTGACAGTGAAAATGCATGCTTTGTTGCATTCCTGTTATGAATAAATATAAATTGCGGGCCCAGACCTGTTTAATTACTTGCAATTTGTAATTCTTAATGTTTAGATTAATTCAAACCAACTTTATTTGGTGGATTAGTTGTGAATTCCCCATTCTTGTTAATAATGAAAATTTCAATTTTACAAGAATTGTTTTTAGAACAGAAGAAATTAAGCATTGACGCAGAAATTACAGGGCAATCCAAATGCAATTTCTGTCATCAGTCCTTTTTATATTAAACACTGGTTCACTGAACTTCGTAACCCAACATATTTTTCAACAAATTGGTTGATTTCAGCAAAGATTCTTTCTCATATATAAAGAATTTGCTGAAAGGCTTTGCAAATTAGATTTATTTGTCTGTAAGAGATTGATGTTGTCAGGGTTATTAATCTGTCAATGTTCTTCATGCTGAGGTATATTGCTGAAATAATATTTTCTGTCTCTCCCACAGTCTTCCACAATCATTGTCAGCGAAGCAAGGGAGAGAAAAGAACTTGTCCCGCTTATACTAATCAGAAAGAAAGGAACCTATGGGACCGTAACTGTGACCTTTGAGGTAAGGGATATCAAATTACTTCATTTTCATCATGGCTTAATACCAGAACCCAGCATTTGGTTGAGTGCCATTAGCAGATCTAAATTAGTTAATTAAATAGAACATGACTTTTATGATTAGGCAGCCATCCGGCTTAAAGATTGATTAGTTTCATGATTGTGCTCTTTGGACTGATATGTTTGAATATTTCCACTAGAAAAGGAGCTACCTGAACAGAGTATGACACCTTAGTTTAATCAAAAGATCTAAAACATAGCACCTCCATCAATGCAGTGTTTTATTCCTTTCACCAAAACCTTCCTTGAAAATCTTAACACAAGTAATGGAATTTGAGGATCTAATTATTATTTATTTTTCAGACATGATGAAGATGTCACTGCCAGTTTACCATTCATTCTAAATTGTTATGACTGAGGGCAGTTAAGAGTCAACTGCATTGCTGTGTGTGTTGGGACGCATATAGATCAAAATGGATGCGGATGACAGAATTCCTTTCCTGACAATCTGTTTTTATTTTCTTTGTATGTGGTTCCCATCACTAGTGCATATGGGATTTACACTTGTGATCCAGATCAATTACTCAGGCCTCTGTATAGTAATCCAGTAATTTAACTACTAAGTGACCCATATTATTCCAATTTTAGGAGGTACGTTCTCGTAGTGCAGATGAAGGGGGAAACAATTGATATAATATTTATAAATGCCTTAAAAAGACCTTTGACAAGAAACGATTAAAAAAAATAGTTACATAAAATATAAATACAAGGAATTGGAGGGAGACCAAAATAGTGTATGCTTAAAGGACAAAAAAGAGTGCAAATAATTGGATCATTTTCAGACTGTTACTGTCACAAAGATTAGTTCTTAATCCAAATTGTTACACATTGAGGACAGTTAAGAGTCAACCACATTGATGTGCGATTTGAAATGCAAATAGACTAAAATGGATAAAGATTACATAATTCCTACCCTGACAATTTGATTATTTATAATCTATAATAATAACCTGATCAAAGAACATGTATCACAAAAATATTGATTTGTTTTGGAAGTACTATAATGGAGATATAACAGAGCAGGCTTGGTTTTTTTTTCCTCCCTCCAAGAACATACTAAAAACTTCAGTCCAGAATATCTACTTGAGTTTGGGGCGGCGCTGTTGGTAGAATTGCTGCCTCACAACACCAGAGATCTTGGTTTGATCCTGACCTCGGGTGTAGTCCGTGTGGAGTTTGTACGATCTCTGTGTGACCCCGTGGGTTTCCTCTGGGTGCTCTGGTTTCCTTCCACATCCCAAAGACGTGTGTGTTTTTAAGTTAATTGGCCTCCGTAAAATTGCCCCTAATATGTAGGGAGTGGATGAGAAAGTGGAAAAAACAAAGAACGGATGTGAACGAGTGATCCATAGTCAGCGTTGACTCGGGGCTGAAAGGCCTGTTTCCACGCTGTATCTCTAAACTAAAGAAAAGTTCTTGAGTGTGTCTTAACTCATATCCTCCTGACTGAGGCGGAAAGAGGTATGTGTTTCAGTATAAATATATAAATGATATCATATATATACAGAGCGGAAACAGGCCTTTTCGGCCCACCAAGTCCGCGCCGCCCAGCGATCCCCGCACATCAACACTATCCTACACACACTAGGGACAATTTTTTACATTTACCCAGTCAAATTAACCTACATACTTGTACGTCTTTGGAGTGTGGGAGGAAACCGAAGATCTCGGAGAAAACCCACGCAGGTCACGGGTAGAACGTACAAACTCCTTACAGTACAGCACCCGTAGTCAGGATCGAACCTGAGTCTCCGGCGCTGCATTCGCTGTAAAGCAGCAACTCTACCGCTGCGCTACCGTGCCGCCCAATAAAATGGTAGAAAAAATATATCATTTGCATATGCTCATTGCTTGAATTTTTTTAAACTTTTGGTTTCTTTCAGTAAATGCCTCAGAACTTCCAATTGAAGTTCCAATCAAAATACTAATTCCCAATGTTGGGCTATTGCATCAACTTATTTTGTCTTTTATAATCATTTGCCACATAACTGATAATATCCTATATATTTGTAGATGTCCCTTTTCCCCATTTTTATTAATTCAAATTTATTCTCCCCGCCCTCCCCAAGTTATCCACTCGCATCACTAATTTGTGTAATTTACCAAGTGCCTACCAGGAGATGGGATTGAACATAGGACATATAGCACAGGAACGGGTCCTTCAGCCTACAATGTCTGTACCGAACATGATGCTGATGTTTATCAGCATTGGAGAGACCAAACATTACAATGGCTCAATTGTAATAATGTACTGTCTTTCCATTGACTGGTAAGCACATGTCAATAAACCAAACTGAACTGAACTGAATAAACTAAACTGAACATTGCAACTGGTCCTCGATAACTTGTCCTGCAATGTCATCTTCATGAAATATTTCTTAATGTGTGTAAAATCAAAGAACTGATTTATTTACAATTGTTTTATTGTGACTTGACTGGCAGATTACAGCAGGTCCAAATTCTGCAGAGGAAGACATCAGTCCAGCAAAAGGAACAATTGTTCTTCCTCCTGGGAGAGCAGTAGTTGAATATAACCTCACCATTTTAGACGATCAGGTGAGAGGCATTCTTCACCAAGTATTCAAGAGAGAGTTGGATACAGCTCTTGGGGCTAACGGAATCGGGGGGATATGGGGAGAAGGCAGATTCTGGATGATCAGCCATGATCATATTGAATGACGGTGCTGGCTCGAGGGGCCCAATGGCCTACTCCTGCACCTATTTTTTATGTTTCCATGTTAAGTGAAATGATTCTGTGCCATGAAATCATGTATCTTGGAAGCCTATGGTCTCAGGAACTACCATCTGCTGTTGTAATTTTGGCAGATTCTGCTTCAGTGATCACAAGCTCAGTTGGAAACTGGATACACATTTCTTGGGTGGTGTTTAGTGTTGAGGAAGTTGGTTGTGGTTCTTTGATGCTAAGGAAAATGAATGATAATTTTATAAAACATTAAAAAAAATCTTTTTACATTAGGCATATCGATCCCTGTAAATTCTAAAGCAGCGTTTGGGTGTGCTGGAATGGTGTAGATGTAACGATGATAATGAAAATATTGGCCATTTGCTACCTCATCGAATTCCCTCAGTTGCAAAAGATCGAGTTTTGCATTTTCTCAAATCAAATTAATCCAAGTGGCCTGACTTTCCTCAGCACATCATGGTTGTGTTCCAATTGGGTGTGTAGTTCTGATGGAGAGATGGGATGCTGATGGTGAACGATGGGAGAAGGGGTGTTGATCAGAGGTTAGGTTTTGAGGGTGCGTGAGTGGAAGGAAGTGATTGCTGCACTGGTGAGATCGAGGAGTATCAGTCATGATTGGAGGCTCATACTAATATGGGATGAGGTTCGGGTTGGCTGTAGGGTAAATAGTCAACTTGGGTGAGGTGAGTTCAGAACCAGCAGGTTACCTGGAGTGGAGGAGGACGTGGTTAGATTGGATCAGGACTGACTTATTGAGGATTAGAATGGGCAGCAAAGTGAGATCAAGGGGATCTGGGTGGGAGCACTGGAGTTATGGGATTATTTGTCAGGTGTTTCTTAGACCGGCGGTGAGGACCTTAAGGATGTCGATAAGCTAACTGCAGGTCTTTCTGCTCCATGCTGGTGGAGTATGACTGATTGGACCATAACTGAAAGGAGACCTCTGTGAATTGTCCTCCAAGTCCCAGTGCAGTACTCCAGAGCAGGTGATACATAGGATATGGTGTAACCAATTTTGGCTCTAGTGCGGATATTCCATAGGAACACAAAGGTGAAACGCGACAGTGTATGGTCAAATTTTGAGTGTAGTATGAAATCATTGGAAGTGGTTGTTATTGTGTTTACTCTGGGGATGAAATTCCAAACTGCATAATGCTGAAAGAAAAACAGCTGTGGAACTGAATTTCCATGCCTCAGTGTACTCTCATTAGAACATTTTCTAAATGTTTCCATCACTAAACCTTGTCTGACTTTTGGTGCCACAGAGGAGCAGATGTATGGCAGATTTTCTGATCTCCTTTTGCTCAATGTGCTAATATGGTTCAAGATGCTGAACAGAGCTCAAGGATTACATATCTAAAGCTTAAAATTCCTGTTGCTGATAAAGCAGGTGAATGCTTGTGATATCCATTTGGTATGGCCCATCTGATTTTTTTTTAAAGTGATTTTAAATAAATAAATTCTCAGTATTAAAACAGAAGACACAGGAAGTCAGTCAAATATGTTTGCACTTGAAGCTGCTTTGAGCAACAGATTTTCTGTAAGAGAGAAAAAGGTACTAGAATCATCTAAAAACTAGAGCTGAATTTACTCCATTGGGCAGGTTTTACTGGTTCCAGTCAGAATTGTGTTCTATTCTATTGTAAATGATTTATTAACACTGATCAGCACATTTCTGTGAAAGTTGAATACATTTTTACAAAGGTTGCAGGCTTTCTAATTATTTTGAGTTACCAATAGAACTGGGATGAATTGTGCACAAATTGAATAACATTTTCAAAAGCATGCAAGAAAACTGGGCTCTGTCTTTAAGTGCTAAAAGAATCTGTACTCCATCACACGTCGTATCTGTACACTGGAGACTGATTCCTATCGCTGGATTTCAAATAGACTTCACAGATTACAGAGCAATTTCCTTTTTTAATCTTAAATGTTAACTAATTATTGTGACTAAACCAAAATGTGTCATAGAAACATAGAAAATAGGTGCAGGAGTAGGCCATTCGGCCCTTCGAGCCCACACCGCCATTCAATATGATCATGGCTGATCATCCAGCTCAGTAGCCTGTACCTGCCTTCTCTCCATACCCCCTGATCCCTTTAGCAAAAAGGGCCACATCTAACTCCCTCTTAAATATAGCTAATGAACTGGCCTCAACTACCTTCTGTGGCAGAGAATTCCACAGACTCACCACTCTCTGTGTGAAGAAATGTTTTCTCATCTCGGTCCTAAAAGACTTCCCCCTTATCCTTAAGCTGTGACCCCTGGTTCTGGACTCCCCCAACATCGGGAACAATCTTCCCGCATCTAGCCTCTCCAACCCCTTAAGAATTTTATATGTTTCTATAAGATCCCCCCTCAGTCTTCTAAATTCCAGCGAGTACAAGCCCAGTCTATCCAGTCTTTCTTCATATGAAAGTCCCGCCATCCCAGGGATTAGCATGGAACATCTTCCTCGTCTCAAACAAGTGATTGAATCGGGTCCTGATGTAAACAAATGCCTGATATGCAGAGCCCAAAATCAAAATGAAAATGAAAATGTTAACATGGCCATATTCTACCAGCTTATGAACAATTGTAACTTTTTCCTGAATACTGCTGTTTATTACCACCCAGTGGAATAATCAGCATTAAGCAGTTTCATAATAGGAAGCCTTCCTTCATTATCCCCCGCTGAGGATTAGAAAAAATGGAAGGCATGGACTGATCATCTATTCCTTTGGCGTTCATTGTCAGAGAAGAGTATTATTTAAATAATATCTAGGTCACCTATGATCATATTCACAAGATAATGTATCCAAATCCTTACACATTTCTCCGCTCGATGTCCAAGTCTTATTACTTTTGTTCTTTCAGATTCCTGAAAATGAAGAAGTTTTCACCGTCCAGTTGACGAGTGTCGAGGGAGGAGCAGAAATTAACTCGACGCAAAGTAGCTTTCAACTTGAAATCAGCAAAAATGATTGCCCATTACGTTTGGCACAAGCGTTGTACACAGTGCCTGAGACAGTTGGTGTAATAACTATACCAGTCATTCGGGGGAAGGACCAAGATGGACAAATAATTGGTTCTGACGATGTTCTGAATTCTGTTAATTACCAGATAGTAACTGGCAACGGTTCTGCCAGTGCCTTGTTACAGTCTGACTTTATTGATCTGCAGCCAAACGAGACCATTATTTTCCTTCCGTATGTTTATGAAGTAAATCTGAAATTTCAGATTATTAATGATTCTATCCCTGAAATTGCAGAGTCATTTCAGGTGGTTTTACTTGAAGGTACAATAACAGGAGATGCAGTGCTAGTCAGTCCTAGTAAAGTCCAAATTGTCATTGAGCCAAATGACAAACCGTATGGAGTTCTGTCAATTAACAGCAAACTTTTGGCACAGAAAGTTGCAATTGATGAAGACACGATAACAAGGTAGGTTGTATCTTTTGCTAGAGCTGGTCCAATGCATACTTTTGTTATTTGTTTATAATGTTTATTTTAAAGTAATAATCAAGTTACAGTAGTTACTAATTATGTTTTTCTGTAAGTGGCACATTTTTTTAAATAATAGCAGCATCGCTATTTAATCTGCCTCCTGATAGAATTGACTGTATTTTGTATTATTAGATAAGCTGATGTTGAATTTGTTGTTGATTTAGTTAATGTATTTTGAGTATTTCTCCATTGTTGCCATCATTTTACTGCATCATCCTGAATTCGAATTGCGTTTTATCCTATCAATTTTCACTCAAGCTTTGTATGTCTTTGTATGCATAATAAGTGGACTTTGAATGGACAGTCTTTGACTATGAAGTCTATTTTGAAGGTTGAAAAAGAGATGAAGTGAAAATGCAGAAAGAAGGAGGGAGGACTAGAGGGCAGGGCCAGTTAACTGATGGATAAATGACCAATTGTGGGAATGAAAGGTGGAGACGAACTGTTTCTGGGGAACCAGGGTACATGTTTCGACACGGAAAATTAATGGAGATTAGTTGGCAACATTGTTTATGAGAGATACATTCGGCAGAAGAAAGGATGTCCAAATGGCGGTTACACAAGACCTGAAACTTTGTGCATCTGGGGAAATAGTGATAAGTAATAAGGAGGCGACAGTAATTGTTTTTTGGAAGCAATATCTTATTTAGGATGTCAGTAGTGGAAAGCTAATGTTATAAACAACAAAAGCGGAAGCATAGGAAAGAAATTCTGGATTTGTATTTGGGCCAGATGATTGAGAATAGTTAAGAATCTATTTGGGACTCTGAAAGACTGGATTGTGCACAGTGAAATCTGGGCTCCATTTATGAATCCAAGGTTACCAAAAAAAAATCTTTTGGCAATCAATCTGAAGTCAGTTGCAAATTATTTTTCTGTTGGCTCTCGATGGTTAATCCATATTGTTTAAACACTAAGAAATTAACTGCAGATGCTGGTACAAATCGAAGGTATTTATTCACAAAATGCTGGAGTAACTTAGCAGGTCAGGCAGCATCTCAGAAGAGAAGGAAAGGGTGACGTTTCGGGTCGAGACCCTTCTTCAGACTGATGTCAGGGGGGCGGGACAAAGGAAGGATATAAGTGGAGACAGGAAGATAGAGGGAGAACTGGGAAGGGGAGGGGAAGAGAGGGACAGAGGAACTATCTAAAGTTGGAGAAGTCAATGTTCATACCGCTGGGCTGCAAGCTGCCCAAGCGAAATATGAGGTGCTGTTCCTCCAATTTCCGGTGGGCCTCACTATGGCACTGGAGGAGGCCCATGACAGAAAGGTCAGACTGGGAGGGGGAGTTGAAGTGCTCAGCCACCGGGAGATCAGGTTGGTTAAGGCGGACTGAGTGAAGGTGTTGAGCGAAACGATCGCTGAGCCTGCGTTTGGTTTCGCTAATGTAAAGAAGTTGACATCTAGAGCAGCGGATACAATAGATGAGGTTGGAGGAGGTGCAGGTGAGCCTCTGTCTCACCTGGAAAGACTGTTTGTGTCCTTGGATGGAGTTGAGGAGGGAGGTAAAGGGAGTTGTTTAAACATCAGTAATGACTCAGAAATTAAATTGAAACACTGCCAAATGTTAGATCCCCAAACAAATGCAGTGATCATTAAAACAAGTAGTGATCTATCCCTATACATATTCTGGTTGCAGATTTGATGGAATTACTATTGTAAGGAATGGTGGTGCACATGGTAACATCTCGGTGAACTGGATTATTTCGAGGAGCAGTAATGATTCCTCGCCTGTTACTGAAGACCTCGAGCCATCTTCAGGAACTCTGGAATTTGTAGCAGGACAAATGATGGCTCTTGTGCCCCTCTTTATTGTTAATGATGATACACCTGAAGAAGCAGAGGCTTATCTTTTCCGGCTGTTAAACAGTACAATAAAAGGAGGAGCAGAACTGGATGAACCCACGCAAGTACGTTTGTTGAAACTTTTGAAAATTAGAAACGCCTTTTGTGGCTGAAACATATACATAAGTTGCTGGAAACAGTTGGCAGGTCAGGCAGCATCTGTAGGAAGAGAAAGAGTTAATGCTTCAGCATCTTCTGTCCTGTTACAATGGTCTGCCCTGTGTTTGAGTTGATCTGTGCCTTTGTTCACCTCTCACAAGGTGTTTGGGATCACGCTAACTCCCAGAATCTGCATGACTACTGATATCCTGGTGGCTTCACGGGATCAGAGATGTTTGGAAATACGCAGAACGGTACAGTGCAGGAATAGGTCCTTCTGCCCATAATGATTATGCCGATCGTGACGCCAAAACCAACTCTCATCTGCCTGCACACAATCCACATCCCTCCATTCCCTGCATATCCATACGCCTATCCAAAAGTCTCTGAAATACCATTATCGTGTCTGCTTCATCCGTCTCCGGCAACATGTACCAGGCACTCGCCATCCTCTGTGTGTATATTTAACAAAACTTCCCCCCACATCTTTAAACTTTGCCCCTTTCACCTTAAAGATCTGCTCCCAAGTATTTGGCATTTCCATCCTGGTAAAAAGGTTCTGAGTGTCTACCCTATCTACCTGTCTCATAATTTTATATAATTCTGTCAGATCTCCCTGCAAATTCCAGTATTTTAGAGAAAGCAATCCAAGTCTCTCCAAACTCTCCCTGCGGCTAATATCCCCTCATCCAGGCACCATTCTAGTGAATCTCTTCTGCACCTTTCCCAAAGCCTCCACTGATGTCACTGGAGAACAAAATACTAGTCATCACGTCTGTAAAATATTATGCAGTTTAATGTCTTTGGTAGGAGAAACAGTTAATGTTTAAGGTTGACGTCCTTTCCCCCTGAACTCCAGGCAGGCAGTTCATCATGGGAATTTCATTTGGAATGGAACCGAGTTTCCTCACACTGCTACCCCAAGACCTCCCATTTTGCTCTCAATCTCTGAATGTGGGAATCAGCAGCAGGGGAAGTGGTTATTACCATTCCCCAGCAGTGCTGAACAAGGTGGTGAGGGTTGGCCGTCTTGAACCGATGCACTTCATGTAGTGAGGGAGGTCCCACTGGGCTCTCGGTGACAGGGCTCCAGGATTCTGACATGGTGCTGGGGCAGTGATATCAATAAGTTAAAATGCATACTTTGGTTATAGTGAACAATCGGCAATAATAGGCACCATTTACCCCCTTGCGGTCCATTATAACTTTTCAACTTGTTTACTTTAAATCCAGTGTACAAAATAATATATTAATACCTTTATGTTCTGTAATGCCTATGAGATGGTTGGAGTACTTGTGTGATTGCTTTTATATCCGTTCAATTTTGTAGGTTTTGTAATAATGCATCAATATGTTAGATTTAAAATTGTTAGGGTATACCATGTATGAGAATAAATAATAATATATTTTCCTTCATGTTTAGATTATATTTTATATTCAAGACAGTGACGATGTTTATGGCTTAATTGGTTTCCATTCTATGGAGGGACAAGAGATTGAAAGTAGCCCAGCCGGGCGGTTTCTGTCCTTGAGTTTTGGCAGGCACAATGGTACAGTTGGAATTGTGCAGCTGAACTACACTGTGCTGTATATCCCTGCTGGTGTCATGGATCTTTCCAATACAAAGGATGATATCCTCAATGTTTCCAGCAAAAACAGTGTCATCTTCATGCCAGGACAGTCACAGATAAGCATCAAGCTACCAATAAGAAATGATGCCTTCCTTCAAAATGGAGCAAGCTTTCTTGTGCAAGTAAGTTGATACAAAACAGAGTTTTGCAACCATTTAAAAAAATAAAATGGGTGATTTGTGAACCAGCATTTAAACCTGATTTCAACCATGGTAGTAATAATGATAATTAGCACTACTTCATTTCATATTTTCATATTTTTCATATTTCAGATACAGCGCGGAAACAGGCCTTTTCAGCCCACCAAGTCCGCACCGCCCAGCGATCCCCGCACATTAACACTATCCTACACACACTAGGGACAATTTTTTACATTTACCCAATCAATTAACCTACATACCTGTATGTCTTTGGAGTGTGGGAGGAAACCGAAGATCTCGGAGAAAACCCACGCAGGTCACGGGGAGAACGTACAAACTCCTTACAGTACAGCACCCGTAGTCAGGATCGAACCTGAGTCTCCGGTGCTGCATTCGCTGCAAGGCAGCAACTCTACCGCTGCGCCACGGTGCCGACAGAATCATGAATAATTAGTGTGTTTTGGGAAGAGTACTCTCATTTTTAGGTTTTGTAGTCACTATTTGGTTCTCAGCTCCTGTTCGTAGACAATTGGTTGGTCAGTGTTTCTGAGTTGGGGGTCATGGTTTATTGGGAGTTATGAGATGTCAGAGAACTGATGTTCTCTAGAATATCATAGGGCCAATATCAACACCTTGCTTGTCACCTTGTTGAATAACAATGGTAGGGTTAATGAAAGATGATGTACAAATTGAGTGTGGTGCAGGTTAGGATTGATATGTGGAATGGAAATATTGAAATGCTTTTGTACTTTTTTTGCCTCAATTTATGAATCTCAGGAACCCATATGGATTGTGAACCCCTCTGTTCCAGCACAGTTGCAGGGTGACTTGGGCAGGTTGATTGAGTGGGCAGTTGCATGGCAGATGCAGTATAACGTAGATAAATGTGAGGTTATCCACTTTGGCAGCAAAAACAAGGAGGCAAATTATTATCTCAATGGTGTCAGATTGGGTAAAGGGGAAGTGCAACGAGACCTGGGTGTCCTTGTACACCAGTCACTGAAAGTAGGCGTGCAGGTCCAGCAGGCAGTGAAGAAAGCTAATGGTATGTAGGCCTTCATAACGAGAAGATTTGAGTATAGGAGTAAAGAGGTCCTTCTGCAGTTGTAGAGGGCCCGGGTGAGACCACATCTGGAGTATTGTGTGCAGTTTTGGCCTCCTAATTTGAGAAAGGACATCCTTGCTATTGAGGCAGTGCAGCATATGTTTACGAGGTTAATCCCTGGGATGGTGGGACTGTTGTATGAGGAAAGATTGGAAAGACTGGGCTTGTATTCACTGGAGTTTAGAAGGATGAGAGGGGATCTTATAGAGACGGATAAAATTATAAAAGGACTGGACAAGCTAGATGCTGGAAAAATGTTCCAAATGTTGGGGGAGTCCAGAACCAGAGGCCACAGTCTGAGGATAAAGGGGAGGCCATTTAAAACTGAGGTGAGAAGAAACTTTTACACCCAGAGAGTTGTGAATTTGTGGAATTCTCTGCCACAGAAGGCAGTGGAGGCCAATTCACTGGATGAATTTAAAAGAGAGTTAGATAGAGCTCTAGGGGCATGTGGAATCAAGGGATATGGGGAGAAGGCAGGCACAGATTACTGATTGTGGATGATCAGCCATGATCACAATGAAAGGTAGCGCTGGCTTGAAGATAATGGCCTCTTCCTGCACCTATTGTCTATGTTTCTGTTTCTATCCTTTGGGGCTGTGCCATTTTATTGATATTTTCTTTGCTTCTCATTTCTGCCGGTTTATAGGGAATAAAGTGCAAGAGTAACTCAGTGTGACAGGCAGCATACCTGATCAGCCTAAAGAAAGGAACTAGCCCATTTTCCCCAGAGAGGCTGCCTGACCCGCTGAGTTACTTCCAGCACTTTGTATGCTTTTGTATAAACTAGCATCTACAGTTCCTTGTTTCTGCATCACATTATACTTCTCTAATCTATTGCACCTATTACTTGGGAGCCATTTCTGCCATCTTATCGATGTCATGTTGTCTATACTACCCTTCCCAATGTTTACCATACTTTTGGGATTTGTCATTTGCTAATTTGAAAAGTTTGCTCTGGACATTTATGTCTAATGTCATAAATGGATATTTAAAAAATAATATTAGTGGTCCAGCATTGACCCCTGTGGACACTCTGGTCCACTTTATATCATTCTAAAATAAATGACACCGACCCACTCCTCTCTGCTACCTGTCATTCATGAATTTCCAGTTCATGCCGCCACTGACCTTTTTTTAATCCCTTGGGTCTCAGTTTTGGTAACCAGCCTATCGTCTGGAACTTCATCAAATTTGGCCAGGAGGAGAAATAAAGGTGAGTGTTATGGGGAGAACAACAAATAGGGGAGTTTGAGTTTTGGGAGATGGTCAAATACAATTAACTTCAGGATGTTTTGTTGGGCCTGAGACGGAATACAACTGTATCTTCTGGCTACAAAAGGACATATTGTGGATGTGGACCCTCTTGCCTCTTTTTTATCAGTTTAGTTTTCCTGAGGACCAGAAATCCTAGGAATTAAAATGAAGTAACAGACTTCTTCCTTAAGAGATTTTACTGCCCATCCTACCTCAAAAATGAATTGCCTCTCCCTCTTCTGTTAAAACCAAAAGCATGAGGGTGAGCTTTGGATTTGGTTTCTGTTTCCACTTTCCCATCCTTTTCCCAACACCGTCATCTTGGAGAGAGGAGTGGCTGTGGAATTAAATTAGCCCTCCATGTGATTTCATTTTGTGGATTTGCTAATGTTATCGCAACTTATTCCATTTGGAGCGACATCTGTAATAGTAGGAGAGGAATTGCTTACGTTAATAAAAATATGGTTTACAAAAATGTCTCCTTGGAAAGCTATTTGTGCTTGACACTTAATTCTGACAAGTTTCTGTTAATTCTTTCAGCTGGACACAGTGGAGCTGATAAACATCCTTCCTCTTGTTCCATCAGTGAGCCCCAGGCTTGCTGATTTGCTCATGGTCTCACTAATAATTACACCCGAGTTGGCAAATGGAGAGGTTGGATTTACCAGCAATGAAACCCTTCTTGTTCATGAACCGGAAAACTCCTCTGAGAGTCAGGTATGTAAAACGATGCATGGAGTGCACCGACAAATGGAAAATATCTACTGGTTCAGTTAGCCCGTCATCTTCCATTTGCGAATTAGCCAAAAGCAATGCATTACACTCTCAAAGCATCTTATGAAGGGTGGCACAGAACTACCTCTGCACAACACAAGAGATCTGGGTTCAGTGCTGACCTTGAATGCTGTCAATGTGGAATGTGCAGCTATGTGGGTTTCCTTCCAGTGTTCTTGTTTCCACCCACATCTGTATCTACTGTAGACTACTTAATGACGATTTCCTCAAGTCTGTTGAATGGCAGGAGAATAATAATAATAATAATACATTACATTTATATAGCGCTTTTCATATACTCAAAGACGCTTTACAGGGATTTAGAGAACATAGGGAAGTGAATAAATAGATAAATAAGTAAACGAACAGAGAAAGGAGACAGAGGGTGGGGTGACCTTCAGTGGTTGAAGGCAGTACTGAATAGGTGAGACTTCAGTGATGTTTTGAATGTGGTGAGTGTGGAGGAGTCTCTGACGGTTTGAGGTAGTGAGTTCCATAGGGTGGGAGCAGCGATGGAGAAAGCCCTGGCCCCCCAGGATCTGAGTTTGGTCCGGATGTGGGGGGATAGGAGATTGGCAGCAGCAGAGCAGAGGGTGCAGGTGGGAGTGTGCCTGTGGAAGAGGTCGGTCAGGTAGGATGGGGCCAGGTTATGGAGGGCTTTGTAGGTCATGAGGAGGATTTTGTACTGGATTCTCTGGGGGATGGGGAGCCAGTGGAGTTTGTAAAGGATGGGGGTGATATGGTCACGGATCGGGGTGTGGGTGAGTAGACGGGCAGCGGAGTTTTGAATGTATTGAAGTTTACTGATGATTTTTGAGGGTGCGCCATAGAGGAGGCTTTTGCAGTAGTCCAGACGGGAGGTGATGAAGGCGTGGATGAGGGTTTCTGCAGCTGTGGAGGAGAGGCATGGACGGAGACGGGCAATGTTTTTGAGGTGGAAGAAGGCTGTCTTTGTGATGTGTTTGATGTGTTTGTCGAAGGAGAGGGTTTGATCAAAGATGATTCCAAGATTCCGGATGTGAGGGGAGGTGGATACTGGGAGACCATCAATGTTGAGGATGAAGTTTTGGGTGGATTTGGTGAGCGTTTTTGGACCAATGATGATGATTTCAGATTTTTTGCAATTGAGTTTGAGGAAATTTGATTGAAGCCAAGATTTTATTTCAGTGATGCAGTTTGTCAGTGTAGAGTGTGTAGTGGGGGAGATTGACTTGGTGGAGATGAGGAGCTGGATATCATCGGCGAAGCAGTGGAAGTTGAGACCATGACGGCGGATTAATTGACCAAGGGGGAACAGGTAGAGGATGAAGAGGAGGGGGCCAAGGACTGAGCCTTGGGGGACACCTTGGGGGAGGGGAGCGGTGGGGGATTTACAGTTGTTAATGGAGATGAACTGGTGTCTGTCAGAGAGGTTAGATTTGAACCAGGATAGGGCTGTGCCGGTGATGTTAAAGGAGGTTTCAAGTCGGGTGAGGAGAATAAGGGTGGGAGAAGTTGATGGGAATATGAGAGGAGAAATTAGATTCATGTGGATAGGTACTTGATAATTACCACAGATGTCCCAGGGAGACAGGCATCTTTCTGTGCTCTGTAACTCTATACTATGCCATCATAAGGCATATAATTTCCTGTGGGTAGATGAGACAAGTTTGATAATGCACACTAATTTGGTAAAGAACATTTCCGGGAATTTTCTCTTTCATGGACTTGTTTCCAATCAACTAAAGGAGATTTAGTTGATTGGAAACAAGTGCAAGCGTAAAATAGATTGAATAGAAGGGCATCAAATTGGCAAATGGGAAGGTGTGAGGGCATGTACTTCAGTAAAAGGAATCTAAAGGCAGATTATTATCTAAATGGAGTGAGATTGTAGATGCATTCAATAGATGTTGTAATAGATCGTATTATTGTTCATGAATCTCAAAGTTCACTGGTAGGTGCAAGCTGTTAGAAAGGCAAATTGGCCTTTATTGCAAAAGGGGTGATGTTTAGAAATGAGAAGCTTGGTGAGGCTACACCTGCTGTATTACTCACAGTTTCAGTTCCTTTATTTAAGATGGGATTTAAAAGACTTGGAGGCAGTCTAAAAGACTAGACTAATTCACAATAGGTTTGCCACTTGTGAACATCTAAAAAAAAATGGATCTGTAGTTTTTGGAGTTTGGAAGAATGAAGGGCAATTTCCTGAACCATATCATTATCCTACATGGGCTTTACAGGAAAGATATGTTTCCAATTGTGGGAGAACAAGGCGACATCTATAAAGGGATGGTCAGTTAAAATTGATATGTGCAGGGACAATTTCTTGGAGAGACTGGCAATGTAATTCTGTACCCAAGAGGGTTGTGGAGGCTAGATAATTTCAGGTATTAAAAGAGGGGACCGATATATATTTTTGAAAAATCAAGGAATTGAGGCAATGGAGAACTGGCATGAAAGAGACGGAGATGCCTGCAGCCAATCAGCCATGATCATTTGAATGCGGGAAGGCACGAAAGGCCAGATGGCCTACTCTTACTCTTATTTACTTGTGTGCTTATATATTTGATACACTGTAAATATATGTATTTTTGTTATTGTGAAGCACTGGTGCAGTTTGCAAAGTTGTTATTCTTTAAACATGTTTCCAGATATTTATTGCTTTGCAACGTGATGGAACTGATGGCTCTGCAGAGGTATTCTGGCATTTAGAGCCCGCAGGGGTTAATCATAACATAAACAGCGATGACCTCAGCCCAATGAATGGTTCTGTTCAATTCCTGTCTGGCCAAAGCAATGCAACAATCAACATCACAGTAAAATCGGACGATCTGCCCGAAATAAATGAGACTTTGATTATCTCTTTAGACCGGTAGGTGTTTTTTTATCTCCTTTTTAAAAAAAGAATGGGCCTTTTTGTTAATTTATAAAATAAATAATATTTATTAACCTTGATTCAGTGAAGTGCACTTACCTGTATTTCAGCAGGTATTGAATTTCATCCACGCTTTGGAAAATTGAGCATGTAATATAGATCAATATTTCTGTCTGAGTGCCGAGCGAGCATTGTTCTGACAAAACGATATATTCTTGGATTAGACCTTAAACTGAAGCAACTTTTGCATTTTTGATGGGTATAAAAGATCTTGTATTGCAATTTGAAGAGCAGGGGAGTTCTCCCTTTGCCCTAGTTTTACATATTTCTTAACCAACTTCAATAAATGTAAACAAAACACCAATTGCTGGAAATATCCCAGCTACACTAGTCCCACCTGCCTGTGTTTGGTCCATATCCCTTCAAACCTGTCCTAACAATGTACCTGTCTAACTGTTTCTTAAACATTGGGATAGTCTCTGCCTCAACTCCCTCCTCCAGATGTGGACTCCTATTTATCGGCAAGATCAAGCGCAGGCTCGGCGATCGTTTCACTGAACCCCTCTTCTCATTCTGCCTAAACCAACCTGATCTCCTGGTTGCTAAACACTTTAATTCTCCTTTCCAATCCCCCACTGACGTTTCTGTGTTGGGCCTCCTCCATCGTCGGAGTGAGGCCCAGCGCAAATTGGAGGAACAGCACCTCGTATTTCGCTTGGGCAGCTTACACCCCAGCAGTATGGATATTGACTTCTCTAACTTCAAGTAACTTGCTCTCCATCCCTCCCCCCTCCCCAGTTCTCCAACTAGTTTGACTGTCCTCGATTACATTTTATCTCGATTTGCTTTATTGTTACCTTCTCTTAGCTAACAATTTTCTATTCTACTTTTTCTTGATCTCCACCCCCTTTGTCTCGTTTTCACACCTTACACTTCCTTATCTCTGTATCTCCCTCTCCCCTGATTCAGTCTGAAGAAGGGTCTCGACCCGAAACATTACCCATTCCTCCATCCAGAGATGCTGCCTGCCCCGCTGAGTAACCAGCATTTTTTGTCTGTCTCTGGAAATATTCAATTAGTTATGCCGCATCAGAGGTAAAAGTGTCCTCTCTTTTCACTCTGTTTTATCTCCAGAGTTGCTGTCTGGTTCACAGTGTATTTTCTACACTTTTGCTTCAAACGTTTAGCATGTACAGTATTTTGTCCTTGGATTATTAAACACAGTTAATTCTGTTATTCATGTACAGAATACTACTGATATTGTAAAAACTGAAATAAAAGCAGAAAATATAAAAACTACTCAGCATGGTAGGCAGCACCTGTGGAAAGAGAAATAGTGTTAATGTTTCAGGTCAATAACCTTTCATCATAATTGGGATAAGATGGAAATGGTTGAAATTTAAATGCTTTGTTTACAGCAGCGTTATGTTTCATGGCTGAAAAGAAATACAAAATTCCAACTTTACTAGTGTGCTACGCACTAACTGTTATTTGATTATGGCATAATCCAGAAGTTAATTAACTCTGAATGTGAACATTGTTATTTGCTCAAATATTGCATAAGGTCCATTAGTATCATGCCTGCAAAGTAAGCATAGTTATGTTTACCCTGCCAATATTTTATGCCACTTGTTGCGGTATCTTTGATTGAAAGAAGGTGAATTGCCGATAGAATTTGATACATTTGATGGTGCATAACCAGCCAAATGAAACGTAGTAAAGCTATTTTTACATTGGCTCTGTTTAATTCAAAATCTGGGAATTATCCAGAGTATTTTCATTCCAAAATCGACACTTTGACCTCAGTGATAGTAGATATTTTATTTTCACCCACCTGGTATTCCAATCCCTTTAAACAGTGGATTATAAAACCTTTCTTGAGGGAGAGAGCACACCTACATTTGATGATCCCATGGGGAAATTGTAAAGTAACTGTTCATACTTCTTCAGTACTCAACACCCCTTCCAGTTGTATTAACCAAATTGGTCAAATGTGGCTAAAATTCTAGCTTTTGCCTGATGTCTTTGAGACCAAGTCGTGGTGAGGAAGTACCCAACTTTCTATGGCTGTGTGTTCAAATATTAAACTTTGCAATTTCTCACTATTCTCTTTCAGAAAGTAGGCATGCAACTGAGATTTTTTAACATAAAATTTTTGGATACGATTTGCTAATGTGGTTTCCAGTGGATACTTTTTCAATGATAAAATTGGCCCATTAGTTTTTGCTCAGCACATTATATACACCATCCATGTGATGGTAAGCTTAGTATCATATAGAAATAAAACTCCGAAATGCTTAAAATATTTGGTTAAGTTGACACTGCTGACCATTTACTAGCTGACTCTAACTGACTTTACGAGCTGATTAAAAAATTGTTGAATTAAACACAAAAGCACTGATTAAAATTTTTGAAGAGTGGACATCAAAGTTCAATCCCCTCATAAACGTCTGTGTTTATAATTAGCTACAAAATGACAAAAAATCCCTTTGTTTATGTTCACAAGTTATAGGAATAGAATCAGGCCATTCGGTCCATCGAGTCAACTCCGCCGTTAAATCATGGCTAATCTCTGCCTCCGAATCCCATTTTTCAGTCTTCTCCCCATACCCCGTTCTAAACAATAATTTTGTCCAGTTCTGCCTTAAAAATATCCTCTGCCGGTCTCCACAACTCTCTGTGGCAATAGGTTCCACAGATTAACTACCCTCTGACTAAAGAAGTTCCTCCTCACCTCCTTTAGACATTAGACAATAGACAATAGGTGCAGGAGTAGGCCATTCATCCCTTCGAGCCAGCACCGCCATTCAATGCGATCATGGCTGATCACTCTCAATCAGTACCCCGTTCCTGCCTTTTCCCCATACCCCCTCACTCCGCTATCCTTAAGAGCTCTATCCAGCTCTCTCTTGAAAGCATCCAACGAACTGGCCTCCACTGCCTTCTGAGGCAGAGAATTCCACACCTTCACCACTCTCTGACTGAAAAAATTCTTCCTCATCTCCGTTCTAAATGGCCTACCCCTTATTCTTAAACTGTGGCCTCTTGTTCTGGACTCTCCCAACATTGGGAACATGTTTCCTGCCTCTAATGTGTCCAATCCCCTAATTATCTTATATGTTTCAATAAGATCCCCCCTCATCCTTCTAAATTCCAGTGTATACAAGCCTAATTGCTCCAGCCTTTCAACATACGACAGTCCCGCCATTCCGGGAATTAACCTAGTGAACCTACGCTGCACGCCCTCAATAGCAAGAATATCCTTCCTCAAATTTGGAGACCAAAACTGCACACAGTACTCCAGGTGCAGTCTCACCAGGGCCCGGTACAACTGTAGAAGGACCTCTTTGCTCCTATACTCAATTCCTCTTGTTATGAAGGCCAACATTCCATTGGCTTTCTTCACTGCCTGCTGCTTCCTTTCAGTGACTGATGCACTAGGACACCCAGATCTCGTTGAACATCCCCTCTTCCTAACTTGACACCATTCAGATAATAATCTGCCTTTCTATTCTTACTTCCAAAGTGAATAACCTCACACTTATCTACATTAAACTGCATCTGCCATGTATCCGCCCACTCACACAACCTGTCCAAGTCACCCTGCAGCCTTATTGCATCTTCCTCACAATTCACACTACCCCCCAGCTTAGTATCATCTGCAAATTTGCTAATGGTACTTTTAATCCCTTCATCTAAGTCATTAATGTATATCGTAAATAGCTGGGGTCTCAGCACCGAACCTTGCGGTACCCCACTGGTCACTGCCTGCCATTCCGAAAGGGACCCATTTATCCCCACTCTTTGCTTTCTGTCTGTTAACCAATTTTCTATCCATGTCAGTACCCTACCCCCAATACCATGTGCTCTAATTTTGCCCACTAATCTCCTATGTGGGACCTTGTCGAAGGCTTTCTGAAAGTCAAGGTACACCACATCCACCGACTCTCCCCTGTCAATTTTCCTAGTTACATCCTCAAAAAATTCCAGTAGATTTGTCAAGCATGATTTCCCCTTCGTAAATCCATGCTGACTCGGAATGATCCTGTTACTGCTATCCAAATGCTCAGCAATTTCGTCTTTTATAATTGACTCCAGCATCTTCCCCACCACTGATGTCAGACTAACTGGTCTATAATTACCCGTTTTCTCTCTCCCTCCTTTCTTAAAAAGTGGGATAACATTTGCTATCCTCCAATCCACAGGAACTGATCCTGAATCTATAGAACATTGAAAAATGATCTCCAATGCTTCCACTATTTCTAGAGCCACCTCCTTAAGTACCCTGGGATGCAGACCATCAGGCCCTGGGGATTTATCAGCCTTCAGTCCCATCAGTCTACCCAAAACCATTTCCTGCCTAATGTGGATTTCCTTCAGTTCCTCCATCACCCTAGGTTCTCCGGCCCCTAGAACATTTGGGAGATTGTGTGTATCTTCCTCAGTAAAGACAGATCCAAAGTAACGGTTTAACTCGTCTGCCATTTCTTTGTTCCCCATAATAAATTCCCCTGCTTCTGTCTTCAAGGGACCCACATTTGCCTTGACTATTTTTTTCCTCTTCACGTACCTAAAAAAACTTTTGCTATCCTCCTTTATATTATTGGCTAGTTTACCCTCGTACCTCATCTTTTCTCCCCGTATTACCTTTTTAGTTAACTTTTGTTGCTCTTTAAAAGAGTCCCAATCCTCTGTCTTCCCACTCTTCTTTGCTATGTTATACTTCCTCTGCTTAATTTTTATGCTGTCCTTGACTTCCCTCGTCAGCCACAGGTGTCTCTTACTCCCCTTAGAGTCTTTCCGCCTCTTTGGGATAAATTGATCCTGCAACCTCTGCATTATTCCCAGGAATACCTGCCATTGCTGTTCTACCGTCTTCCCTGCTAGGGCCTCCTTCCAGTCAATTTTGGCCAGCTCCTGCCTCATGCCTCTGTAATCCCCTTTGCTATACTGTAATAACAATAAACAATTCTAACAATGCACCCTTTAATTCTGAGGCTGTGATCTCTGGTCCTAGACTCTCCCACCAGTGGAAACATCCCTTCCACATCCACTCTAACTTTCATTATATTGTAAGTTTCCTTTCATTATTTTGTAAGTTTCAATGAGGTTCCCCCTTAACCTTCTAAACTTCAGCGAGTAGAGGCCCAGGGCTGTCAAACACTCATCATCTGCTAACCCACTCATTCCTGGAATTATTCTTGTAAACCTCGTCTGGACCTTCTCCAGAGCCAACACATCCTTCCTCAGATATGGGGCCCAATATAGTAAAATTCCATTGTACATGCTTGCTCTGTTATAGCTATTAATGAGCAGTAATAAAATGACGATCTTCATTTGGATAACACTGCTAATTCCAATTAATTGTAAATACAACTATTCCAAGGCTGTTGCATGTGCAAGCAGCTGTTGTGCTGCCGGCATTAGTGTTGTGTGCCACTGAAAGAGTTACTTTCAGCAGGTGCCTCATGTACATTCTGTAGCGGCAATATAAAAACAGCTTAAGGCTGCTCTTGGAAAATAGGCAGTCAATTGTTTTTTGACTGAAATACCCACTGGTGCCTCAAAGATCTGAAACATTTTTAAAACAATTTTACTTCCATCATCTAAATTGTTATGAGTTGATTTAAAGGCAACTGACTAATTGCTGAATAATAATTATAATCATATTAATGTTGCACAACACAGGTACCCAAACTCAGCTTTTTCATTTTAATTCAGGGAACAGTTCCCTTTGTACATTGTTCAAATTTACTGGTCCAAACAAATTTATTTGTTGGTTCAATTAATGGCCTGATTATGAACGAGACTGAGTTTAGTTCATTGTCACATTTACTGAGGTACAGTAAAAAGCTCCCTTGATAATGGTGAGAAAAGTAGGGTAAAATTAAAGAAAGATTTCAAGACAAACTTTTCATACTCCTTCCTTTCCCCCTGCCCCCATCACCACTTTAGTCAGCATGCCTCCAGTTTTATTTTGAGGCAAACTGCCTCTTGATGAATTATTCTTCAATAATAATCCAGTTGTTACAAAGAAATTGAGTAAACCAGTCATATTCAATTCAAGTGGCAGTGTGGCTTGAGTACCCAGCATTTTGCTAGGTGCACTACATCACATATGTGACTTTTTATTGCATATTTATATTGACTGAGAAAAAAGGATATCAACCCTAATTCAGCATAAATAATCTCCTCACATTGAAAGAAATGTCGCCAAATGGTTCTTGATTTTCTTGGATGCTTATAATAGTGACATATAATACGAATACATGCGCATTTTAAAATGGACATAGGATCAATGTTCTTTCTAAATCTCTGAAATTAAAGTTGCTCAGCTGCTCTAGTTTGCCTGCTTAATGTGTGCAACTTTTACTAACAATCCTCATACATCTGGAACAGTTGTGAACAGATCTTGACATGCCTATTGGTTGTGGGGATGCACTTGTTCAGTGGAAAATACCCAAATGCTTTGAATATGTCAGAAAGCAAATAAATTATCATAATGTTCATGCTATGCCATGTTACAGGAGAAAATCATTTTTTAATCTTCTAAAATGTCTAGTGTTTAAAAAAAACCTTATGATATCAACCGCTCTGTGTCTGCAGGGTTGAGACAGAAAGATTTGTTGTATATTTTGGGTAAGTACAGTGAGTTGTGTTCAGATTTTGCTCAAAACTTTGGTTCTCATTAAGTGTTTCATAAATATTATATTGCAATACCATTGGTTTGCATGTAGCATGATTCAATTCAAGGAAGCATTAGGTTATTGTTACCTTAAGATGTAAGGTGGCTGACTGGAATAACTAGGTTGCTTCCTATTTTCATTTGATTGTTCAACTGCTTATTAACAGATTTAAAAAAATAATGCCATTTGGATTTTATATAAGCTCTTATGCTTTCAACAATTTTATTTCCAGTAACTTTCTTTGCACTACCCATTTGCATTATACAAACAAATAGTTTATTAGAAATATTAAAAAAGAATACTACGTTTTCTTTTGCTATACAGGCCAGTTAAAATTACCTTGCAAAGAACCAGGAGACATAATGTGTTGATGTTTTGGCAACTGCAAAGGCGAATATGTGATTGGACAAAGATCATGCAAATGGATTGTGATATAAGAAAACGTGCAATTTTCCTTTTTGGCAAGAAAAATAAAAAGCCAAATTATCTAACTGATGTGAGATTGCCAAAATCTGATGCAGAGGAAACTGAGTGTCATGGTATATGATCCACTAGTTGCTAATATGTGGATACAGCAAGCAACTAGGAATGTTGCTTCTGATTGCCAATAAAAATAAAATATATAGGGATGTCAAGCTTCAGTTATATCTGCTTCATATTTCAGAATGGTATTGAAGGAGGTCATTTGCCCAATTGAATCTATACTGGCTCTCTTCTTATCCACAACTGCTCCCCCATTCTTTCATGGGAATAATTTGCAATCATCAATTATATTAACAACACCATATCATTGTGATGTGGAGGGTATCCAGAGCAGCAAGGAGTATCCACGTGATTGCAGGGAGAATGTGTCTGGAATTGTACTACCAGCAATACTACTGTCTAGGAAAGAACTGCAGTTGCTAGTTTAAATCGAAGGTAGACCCAAAATGCTGGAGTAACTCAATGGGACAGGCAGCATCTCTGGAGAGAAAGAATGGGTGACGTTTCGGGTCGAGACTCTTCTGGTCTGAAGAAGGGTCTTGACCCGAATCGTCACCCATTCCTTCTCTTCAGCAATACTACTGTGCTGCCCATTCTTCTTAACGGTCTGTTCCTTCACTCAATTTGTAGAATTTAAGGTGACTAATCACAAAAAATGTGTGGAACACAAATTCTTCCACCGATGGGATGGGAAGTGGCTGATGGGGTGGGTATGCTGGTGAATAGTGTATCCAGCAATGTATTGCAAATATATCCAGCAATAATATTTGCAAAGGAATTCTCTGTGCTCCCAATGCAGAGACTGGAGTTTCTCAAAAACACTCTATTGCTCCTTCTCTACTTTGAATGGCAATAGACCAGGAATTCCTAACGAGCCTGTCCCACTAAGGCGATTTTTTTTTAGGTGACTGCCGGCGACTGTCATAGTCGTAGCACGTCACCAAAAGCCGACGACTGGACCCCCCTACGGCAATGTCTACGACAAGCTACAACAACCTACCACCTAGTCGACATCAAACTACCGACAACCAGCGACCCAATCGTCGCGAGTAGGACGTCCACCTACGACCGCACCTACGACAACCTACGACCACACAGGCGACAACCTACGACAACCAAAGTCAACCTACGTCCACCCACGACAAGCTACAACCCTGTCGGCGACAATTGAAGACAATTCACATCATTTTGGCCTCTGGTTTTGAAGCCGGTACCTGTCGCCGGTTGACATAGGTAGTCGCCAATGGAATTCACCGAAGTCAGAAACAGCGACATCCTTCTTCACCTGGCGACGACCTACGATAGCACCTACGTCAGGCGATGTCAAGCTACGCCCTTTGGCGTCAAACCCACTAGCGCCAAAATGTTTTCAACATTCTGAAAATCCAGCGGCAACCAGAAAGACGCTACGACTCCTTGAACGACTAAGACGACAACTCACGACCATACAGGCAACACCCCGGCGACCATGTGGCAACAGCCTAGTCGCCTAAAAAATCACCTAAGTGGGTCAGGGGTTTAAAGGTTTGTGTAGTTGTTACATTTGATCAAGAAAGCTTTGAATATACTCTTGAGTCTTTTCCTCAGTTGCCTAGTAATCCCTTCCTGGAGCACTGGATGGAATGTCTGTTTTGGAACTCTGTTATCGGACCTGCAGATATCATGACCTTTCCACCTTGTCCCAATTACTGCACCTAGGCTTCGATACTACGATATTGGCCTGACATTGAATTGGTTTGAATTGAGTGTACTTGGGGGATTTTGCAGAGATCGCATTGGTGCTCTTTCTCGCCCCCCAAGTGCCTTCAATGCGGGAAGGGTGAAAAGTGGCTACTTTAAGGCTTTGGGTAAATACAAAGGACTACAAATGTTGGTTAACAACAAAAAAAAAGAGACCGAGTGCTGGACACCATCTCTAGAGGACGGGATTAGGTGATGTTTTGAGTCCACAACTTTGTCTTTTAATGTCTTCCACAGATGTTTCCTGACCTGTTGAGTTAATCCAGCACTTTGTGTTTGCTTTAGATAGTCCTGTTTTTAGAAGCATTTTTTTTTTGCAGCACAGGGATTACTGCTACATGACAGAATCATACTTTTACCAGTTTTGATCTTTAAATGCCCTTTTCTTCAGTGGATTAAAGACTGTGCTTCCACATTGAAGGTGATGGTGATTTTAATTGTTAATTTCTGCTTCAAAAGAGGAGTGGTTCTTGAGGTATGGGAATTGTACACTTTTACTGGGGTTTTCAATAAGCCTTTATTATTGGAGAGTAGTGCTATGTCATAGCCACTTGGCACCGAAACAGGCCCTTTGGACAACTGAGTCCATGCTGGCCATTGTCTTTATTAACACTAATCCCATTTTCTTCTTCCTGCATTCAGCTCCTGATTGATTCCACCACTTATCTACATGCTAAGATTCAAGACTCGCCTGCACACCGAGAGATATTTAGTTTAAAACAACAATAAGTTGCCCATTTTGGACAGATATAACTTGAAATTTCCAAATGGGTTGAAGCTTACTGCTGTGGGCAGATGGAAATGTGGTTTGGTTTTCAACAGGGTCAGTCATGTGGCTCCATGACAGAAAAGAGCAGTTTAAATCCTAACCCTAATCCTAATGCATAAATGATGCAGGAAGGAAATTCAGTGGGTCAAGCAGCATCTCTGGACGACATGGACAGGCGACATTTTGGGTCGGGACCCATCTTCAGTCTAATTGTCAAAAGGTGGAGAAAGCTGGCAAAGAGGTGGGAGTGGAACAAAGACTGGCAAGTGATAGGTGGATACAGGTGAGGAGCAGATGGGTGGACAAAGGCTAGAGATGTAAAGGAGACAAAGGGTGTCAGATAAGGAGAGGAGTGCAATGTAAAGGCAGAGGGAGGACTATAGGTGGAAGGCGATGGGTGAGGGGGGAATAGGGGGCTGAAGAAGGGTCCTGATCTGGAATGTTGCTGCTCCATTCCCTCCTGAGATGCTGTCTGACCTGCTAAGTTACTCCAGCAGGTCGTATTTTACTCATGAATGGCAAATGTGCATGCTTGCTAATGAAGCAAGCCCAGTAGAAGTAGTGTATCTAAGGTCTCAGATGATCATGGAGTAACTAGTATTAAGGTTATGGTTGTTTGTTCTTAAGGTAGAGATGCATGTTGACAAACAATTATTCCGAAATCGAATGTCAGGAGTGCTGTAGACTTAATGAAAATAATTAAGATATTATTTACAAAGAATTTTGTAACAATATTCAACATGAATTGGTGGTCAACATGACATGGCAACAAAAAGGAAACAACTTGGTCCTTCGGGAATATGGTGCATGAGTTTTGGAGTTGGTCTTTTGATATAATTTTGAGATTTTGTAAAAGTGTCACAGATACACCTTGATTGCATGAACTGTTTATTTGAGCACTGGGCAATTGACATTGAATTTCTGCATGTTTTGCATGCAACAAAGATTCCAGCAATTCAATGAGGCACTTCCTTTTGGAGCATTCCCAGGGAAATTAGATCAAGTAGTCACCAACATTGGTCACTACAGAAACAACTAGATTCTGCCAGTGTTGCACTGGACTGGGATCCAAGTTAAAAAAAGTTGTGTTACTAGCTTCTTTCCTTTAAAGTACAGTTCGCTACGATGCCGATCTGCATCATCTGTTGTTCTCTGCTCCGATGACACTCATTTCTCAAATCTACCAACAGCTCCAAACCCCAAAGGAGACCCTGATCTCCACCCCCTTCGGGCATTGGAACCTCAGGCCAAATTGACGCTTCACAAAGCATAACCAAATGTGTGATGTTGATATTTGATGCCTGAGGGTTTGGCTGCCATTCAGTTTTGCAGTGTTGGACGCCCGGCCACATGACAAACTGCAATGGTGCACTATGATTTCTGGTGAAGGCGGTTTTCTCTTACATTCAGGTTATTTATGAATTAGTATGTGTAGCATGTGCTAGGAATGGAATGATAAATGAGAGAATTATGGTGTATAACAATGATTTAAACTGAGTGTGTAAAAAAAACATGTGAATTACTCAGCATGTCAGGTTGCTTCTGTGAAAAGATTAACAGGGTTAAAGCTTCAAGGCACTTG
The DNA here is from genome assembly GCF_053455715.1 of Rhinoraja longicauda. NCBI lineage: Eukaryota > Metazoa > Chordata > Chondrichthyes > Rajiformes > Arhynchobatidae > Rhinoraja > Rhinoraja longicauda. The sequence continues at coordinate 79,934,510 of NC_135955.1, read as the reverse complement.
TTTTCAGATTCAAATCCTGTGTATTGTTGGAGACTTTTCATTTTTTAGCAATTTAGTAAATGTGCACTACTAAATTGAATAAATTGTTGTACTGATTCAATATCAATTATCTAATTGTTTATTTCTTGTGAGCGTGCTTGATAATTTGTTCTTAATATTTTGTAGCATTGAGATGCTGCACACATTTTTGTGACGATGTTTGCTGTGTACTTTGGTGAAAATTCACCTTTTGGTTTTGATTTGCTTTGAAAACATGATTTTTATCATTTATGGCTGCATGAGGTTCTTGCATTAAAAAAATATACATTGCATAATTTGTAAGATTTTAAGTTGCCTGTAATTAACATTTTACTTCTATTTGAATGCATGTGATTGTTTTCTGTGAAACTATGGGAGTCATAGATTTTTGACTTCACATTTCATTTACAGAGCTAGCCCAGAAAATCAGATCATGAAATCAAATTACATTAGTAGAAAAATAATTATTTTACAAAATGATGACCCGGGTGGAGTATTCGAATTCTCCTCGGAGACAAGAGGACCATATTTTGTGCAGGTGAGGCTGGATGAATGATGAAGATTATTACTGTGGCCACAAACGTGAGTGTATATTGGAGCTGTGGGTGTACATCGGAGCGTGATACATATATTGTGAACATATGGGCTGTTCCTGTGCTGTATTCTATGTTCTAAATGAAATAAAGATGTTTATATATATATATATTATATGTGTGTGTGTATATGTGTGTGTGTGTGTGTATATATATGTATATATATATATATATGTGTGTGTGTATATATATATATATACGTGTGTGTATATATATATATGTGTGTGTGTGTGTGTATATATATATATGTGTGCTGCTGAGCCGGATGGCCACAACGCATAGATCAACTTGCACTTTACCCTGTCCAAAACTGTTACAACTGTTCGTTTCGTTGGGTTGCTGCTGTCTAAATTACCTAAATTAGTGCATCGTATGGGAGGCGCATTCCCAATCTCGTTGTACCCCTGGGTACAATGACAATAAAGATATATTGTATTGTATTGTGTGTATATGTATATGTATATGTGTATATATATCTGTGTGTGTGTATGTGGATATACAAGGTTTCTAATTGTCATGTGTACTGAGTGAGGTACAGTGAAAACCTTTGTTTTGTGCGCTATCCAGTCAGGTCAGATACACTATATATAAATACTATCAAGTCAAACTAAAATTTGGATCCAATTAGCTAGCTCACCTTGGATCCTATGTGTCTTAAATTCCTTACTAGATTTCATATAGAAGACATCTGCCTTTATCAATCTCCTGTGTTACCTCATTAAAAAAACTCAATCAAATTATGGACCTAGGATCTCCCCTACACAAGCTATGCCCTTCAAAATTTATGAATTCTCAGAAATTCTAAGGAAGCATTCTTACCATTGACGTTAGGCTCACTGGATTGCACTTGCATTAACATCCCAGTTGCCTTAGATAAACATTAGGTACTTCCAATCTCATGTTATTTAACTTGTGGCTAGCAAAGCTGCCAAAATATCTGTTAGGATTTCCCACTATCTACTTCTTTGATTTCCATAGGATTCTGAGATAGACCCTATCCAGCCCCGAGGAATTATTTACTGTTGCATGGTCCAAGATATCTAATGCCACCACCTTAATAGTGACACTAAAGTCATTATTTATATTCGTGTTTGAGATAGATATATACACCGAGGGGAATTGAGTTGAGGCCAAAATCATGTCAGCTGCATCTTATTGAATGGTGGTTCAGGCTTGACAAGCATTGTGGCATTCACCTCCATCTCCACTTGCTTGCTTTTTGTTCACTGCAATGTTACTGTGATATTTTTCTTCAGCTGTGATTGATTCATTCATTTGTGTTGGTGACAAATATTTTTTTCTCATAGGAAGGTGTTGCCTTTGAACTCAAGATTGTACGATACCACGGTGCACTTCTGAAGCAATTCTTACGCTATGTTGTGGAACCAAAAGAAACTTTTGAGTTTTATGGGAATACGGGAATTTTGGAATTTGACCCCGGTGAAAGGGAGGTGGCAATAACATTGTTAGCAAGACAGGATGACGTACCAGAGGTAAGGTTTCGGGTTATTCTTTTCCAGAGCTTTGATATGTTCATTTGTTCATAATATCTTCAATAATAAATGTTGAATGACAGAATATTTTGTTCATGAGGAGATTCTTTAGAATTTTTCTTCAAAGTATTTCTTTAAAACCTTCCTGTGCTGAATGCAGTGGCCATTCAGATGCAATTGAGTAGTGCTTTATTTTAAAAAAAACACAGCTTGCATTTGTATAGTTCCTTGTACAACTTCAGAACTTTGCAATTTACTGTAGACCAATGACACTGTTCTGAATGCCAAACATGACAGGCAATTTTCACACAAATAACCTCAGAACAGCAATGTAATAATGAATAAGTGTAGAAAGACAAAGAAAATTTGTAATTGTTACTATGATGTAGCATTCTGCCAAAACCTGTTCTTTAATTGAAGGCCTTGCTGCCATTGAAAGAATACACGTTATGATGGATTTTTCACAACTTTGCTTCACGTTGGTTTGCATCTAATACAATCAGATAATTGGATTACAATTGCAATTACAATTACAATTACAATTACAATTGACAACTACATTTTTATTCATCCTCTCTCATTTCCAAAGGTTTTTCAATATTTTGCTATCTGCTATTGGTAAATCAAAATCACTTCTGAGTATCAGTACAAACCTACACCCGGTCACTAAATGAACTGTCAGTGCTGGCTATGGATTTCCATTGTTCCAGCAGTTCAGGAACATTATATTTGTAAGCCATCCAATCTTTACTTATACTTAAACATTCAATGCTGTTTGCAACCAGATACACTTCACTGTTAAGGGTGTTGATTGACACAGTATTGACTTGTTTTTTCATGTTTTATTGGGTATCTCAGTCTGAATAAGAAAAAATAATTCTTCTCTTTGTTCGAAGCTTTTGAATTTTAGTTTAGTTACTTTTGTTTATTGTCACGTGTACTGAATACAGTGAGAAGCTTTAGTTGTGTGCTAACCAGTCGGCAGAAAGACAATACATGATTAGAATTGATCAATTTACAGTGTGTAGATCCATGATGAATAACATTTAGTGCAAGGTAAAGCCAGCAAAGTTCGATCAAGGATCGTCCAAGGGTCACCAAAGAGGTAGATTCTGTAGTGGTTCAGGACTGCTCTCTGGTTGTGCTATTTTTGCTTCTCATGTTATTTAATTTTCATGAAGAATGTGGGTGACAGATTAACGCCTCCTGTTTACTCGTTGACTTGTTCCCAGCTGGATGAACGCTATTCTGCAATACTCAGCAGCCATGGTATACAACCAAGCAAATTAGGAGTTGCTACTCAAGTCAATATAACAGTTAAGAAGAATGATGACCCTCATGGTGTGTTGCAGTTCAACACTCTGGAATCGACAAAAAGCATAAATGAAAGCAAGGATAACATTTTAAACAAAGGTAAACGCAACAACACTAGCTTTACAAATGATCCAAATAATGATTTTGCTTTCTTCTTAAATTCTTGCACATCCTCTTAAAAATTAAAATGACTTTATGAGCAGACAAGGTTTTAATCCATCAATATTTGCCTAATCTTTGATTAGGAGCATAAAATAATCCAGGTGCCGCTCATTTCTTTATTTTGGCAAAAGTACACGCTGTCAGGGCTCTCTGAGGGAACGTGAAAACTGAACAATGTTTGCCAGGGACCAGAAACACAACTGGGATTGTGGATAGTAACCTAACTCTTCAAACACTGGTTGTGAAAAGATACAAGGAGGTTCATTAGTATCCTGACACAAAACTTGGTGTCTGGGGTTAATAAATATATATATTTTGTCATACAAGTCATGGACTGCAACAAAGTAATTTGCAACCTTTTTTGCCGCCCAAATCCTGGGACCCATTCAACTAGTATACTAGAAAGGTGAATTTATAAGCGTGTGGGTGGGGAAGTAGAAATTGGAACATGAGAGCTTTTCTTACAAACATGGAAATACCTCACTTGTATTGGCGCTGAAATTCTTGGGTCATTGGGATCCTGGACAGGAGATGAAATACAAGTCTACACATGTTGCACCTCAAACAAAGACAATAATTATTTTTTTGCACCCCAGAAAGTACCCAACTGCAGCACAAACTGGATATATTAAATACCTGGTAGGCCTGCAAAGCCCACATTTCTTGAATAGAGTCTCAGAGTGTGGAAACAGGCCCTTCGGCTCAACTTGCCCACCCCGGCCAACATGTCCCAACTGCACTAGTCCCACCTGTCTGTGTTTGGCCCATATCTCTCCAAACCTGCCCTATCCATGTACCTGTCTAACTGTTTCTTAAATGTTGGGATAGTCCCAGCCTCAACTGCCTCATCTGGCAGCTTGTTCCATACACCCACCACCCTTTGTGTGAATAAAGGGTGTGAATAAATGAATAGGAAAATGTTTTGTTGTCTCTCTGCCAAAGGTACTGTCAGATTAGTTCACATTCTTAAACTCAACCAAGTGAAATAGTTTGTGGTCACATCAGTGTCGATAATTATGGAAAACCTGTCCAGATGAATGAGTTTGTCTTGAGTGTTCAGGACCTCTTGGCTGCATTAGTTGTCCCTGCAGCCTTCATTTGAGAACAGAGAACCAAATGGTGTTTCAGGCTTATTAACTGACTTTTTCTTTATGTTGCTCACTTAATAATTACTGAATTTAGTATTTTTCATCAACTTGACAGCTGACTTTACTGTAATCCGCGACCGAGGAACATTTGGCAGTGTTGATGTTCACTGGAGATTGGAGCCTGCGTTCACTAATGATGTTTACCCTGTCCAAGGTGTGGCCAGCTTTAAAAGTGGTGAATCTTCAAAGAATATCACTCTCCAATCCCTTCCTGATTTGGTGAGTTTTGGCTTTGTCTAATTCAGTATATTCTGATGATAATGGCGTATTTAAAATAAAAAGCTAAAGTTCAAACTATTTAAGTGAGGGGAAAAAAAAAATCTTGATGATACCGATGTCAGTCCATGCTCATCTTAAGATTTGAAATGGCTGGGGACAGAAATAATTTCAGGTGAACAATTGATCCTTGCTCCAAGTAAATTAACTTTTAATTTCTGACTGGATGGGGACTCGAGTTTATATATTTGTTAAAAGTTCATCACATGCTTGTTATGTGGAAATATATGGATATGTTTGTTGGGATTTCCAGGTGAGATTTGAAATGAAAATTTGTTGCCGCAAGTACCTGATGGAAATCTTGCTCTCGTGCACCTTGGTTTCCTCTGGAAGTTTTGGGATGATAAGCTGATTCACTTTAATAAAATAAGACATGCGCAGAATATACATGTTTATTATTCACTTTTAAGTTTCAAAAGACCTTTTAGTAATTGTGCCAGGTGTGCTAAATTTCAATGAAACCGAGAGAGCAGCAATGTCAAAATCCTGATAGGGCACTTTTCTGGTAGGATTCCAATTTGTTAAGTTTCTACCAAAACTGATGATGCTTAAAATACTTTGGTCACTTGTTTCATTTATTTTATCTCCAGATATTTTCTCGAGGAATATTATTCCCTGTTGTTATCAAGTATGTTACATTTTGGCTTCCTAAAGGGTCTGATATTAAAGGAGTCAAACCTAATTGATCTTCCAAGTTGGTTGTGGCTTTGTGACTTGTGAATTCTCTTTGACTTTGATGTTCCCTCAAGAAAAAAAAGCTATTGAGTCCGATTTAATCCGGATTCTAAATCTCAAGCAAAAAAACAAAAAAAAACAATGTCCTGGAGATCTAAAATAACACGAATGTTTGAAATTCTCAACAATTGATTGCACTCACTGCCTTATTTTTATATCAAGGCTGCTTTGCAGTGGCACATGTTTTCCAGTTAATTTACATAGAAAAGCTAAAATAATTTTCTTTTTTCTTTATTCACGATTTTTTTCTCACTGCTGAAAAGGAAATGATTCCCAACTTATTACACTAACTAAAGCTGTAAGTAAGTTGGTCAATTTACTTTATTATCTTTCTGCTCTCTACTAAGGTTCCTGAGGAAGTTGAAACTTTCGTAATCATCCTTTGGAATATCACTGGCGGTGCCAGGCTTGGCAGTGCACTGAATGCAACGTTGCTCATTAATAAAAATGATGATCCCATTTATTTTGAAGGTTTGCTTCACTTCCATTAATATTTCTCCAATAAACATTTTCACAATTGTCCAGAATTCATAACAACAGATGAAACTGCATGAAGAGATGTTTGGGACCTTCTCCCTGCACTTCCTTTCTTCCACCCTGCCTGGTTCCATCTGGCCATCATCCATCCACTTATCACTTTGCAGCCCATCCTGTCCTTTCCTCCACCTAATCCCATCCGGCCCAAGGCTTTTCCTCATCTGTTAACTAAAAGCTTCTGCCTCCAGACTCGGTGCTTACCTTCCCCTACTTGGTTCCATCCACCCATCATCCCCACCGGGCGGCACAGTGGTGCAGCGGTAGAGTTGCTGCCTTACAGCGAATGCATCGCCGGAGACTCGGGTTCGATCCTGACTACGGGTGCTGTACTGTATGGAGTTTGTACGTTCTCCCCGTGACCTGCGTGGGTTTTCTCTGAGATCTTCGGGTTCCTCCCACACTCCAAAGACGTACAGGTTTGTAGGTTAATTGGCTGGGCAAATGTTAAAAAAAATATTGTCCCTTCTGGGTGTAGGATAGTGTTAATGTGCGGGGATCGCTGGGTGACGCAGACCCGGTGGGCCGAAGGGCCTGTTTCTGCGCTGTATCTCTTTTAAAAAAAAAAAATCTAAAAAAACCTCACCTGGTTCTACCTGTCACCTGCCAGCCCCTGTCACATCCCTCTCTCTCACCTCTTTGTACCCCGAGCTACTTTGGAGTACAAGTCGACTGATGGGAGTGAAGTATTTGTAATTACCTTGAATAAAAGCGCAGTATTGAAATACAGCATTTGAGAGTCAAGGTAATATAATTGTCATATGTAAATTCAACGGAACAATTCTTGCTGTAGTTTAACAGGCCTGTAAACACAATAACACACATAATATGCAATAATTAACAATACAAAAAATAATAACCATAATAGTAGGCAATCATAATAATGTGATAACCAAAATCTATTTATGCAACCAAAGATGGAGTCCAAATATCATTTGCTGATGTTGGGCTCCTTCCTGATGGCAATAGCAAAATGAGAGTGTGGCCTGGGTAGCATGTGTGTTTGTTAATATTGGTTACCTTTGACGCATTGACTGTAACAAACCAAGACGATTTGCAATGGAAACAACCAGGTTATATTGTAATATAAATTCCGAACTTCATTTGAAACACTCTTATTCCTTGCCCTATTTCAAAACAAGATGACTATAAAAGTTTCCTTTCGGCATCTGGAATAATATAAATTTCCTTTACTATGGCATTTTAAAAAGCTCTGTGAATGAAATATGATGCTCTACCATAAAATAACTCCTCACAGGAGCCGTTCCTGAAGATCATGATAAGTCTTGATAAGTCCTGCATGGTGGCGCAGCGGTAGAGTTGCTGCCTGACAGCGCTTACAGTGCCAGAGACCCGGTTTCAATCCTGGCTACGGGTGCTTGGCTGTACAGAGTTTGTACGTGCTCCCTGTGACTTGCATGGGTTTAGCCCAATTGGTGGGGTAATCGGTGATTAGTACAGGTGTCAGAGATTATGGGGAGAAGGCAGGAGAATGGGGTTATAAGGGAGAGATAGATCAGCCATGATTGAATGGCAGAGTATACTTGATGGGCCGAATGGCCTAATTCTACTCATTCCTTATGACCTTATGACCTGAAAGGCCTGTTTCCATGCTGCATCTCTAAACTAAACTAAAATAAACTAAACTAATAATAAAGACTGAATAGAAAGGAGATTACAGCACAAAAGCTCTGTTATTTTCTGACTTGGCAGATGGTGTTGATCTGTGCTCATCATTAGTAAAGCTTCTCTCAGCTATTAACATCATGCCAAGTTATCTCTATGCCACGCTGCCACTTTGTGAACACAATACTGGAAACCGCAAATGTATAACAGGACTTTCTGTTCTGACTAATCACTGGATAATTCCTCTTGTACTTTTTGACTGGAAGTGGTGTTCATTGAATACAATCTGAATAATAGCCAGAACAGAAAGAAACATTGCACATATTCATCCTGCACTCTTGACCACCTTATAATGTACTTGCCCACGGAACTCCTTTCTGCTGCATAGCACTTAAAGGCATCCTTTTGTCACAGTACAAGGCACACAAATGTATTATCTAATTCGAAATGTGTTTCATATTCCTCTTGGTATTTAGTGTTGGAAAAACTGATCCTTGTTTGACTTTAACTGTAGAGCCAGTTGTCATCAGAGTCCAAGAAGGTACTGTTGGCAATTTCACCGTTGTTAGAAATGGATCCACAGACTTTGTGGTGGTTGTTGTCTACAATGTTGAAAGTGGAGGAGCCTTGCAAAGTGAAGGAGATTTTCATTCCGTAACTGAAAACATGACACTGGTATTTGAAGTTGGAGAAAAAACGAAGAACATTTCTGTGATTATTAATGAAGATGATATTCCTGAAACTGATGAAATGTTCTACATTGTGTTACTTAATTCTACAGGTACTGTAAACTGCTTTCCTTCAACATTAATTGGATGTATTTGCAAGCTGTCATTAGGACTTGTATTTTCTTTTAGAGAGTAAAAATGCTAATTACTACATGGTTATGTTCAATATTTGTCATAGTAATAGATAACTGCAAATTGTAAGTAGAGCCATAGTGGCCAATATTTTTCTAAGAACAATTTTGTTAATTAAATAGTGTGGTCAGAATTGACTTGGTAAAATGAAATAATTGTTGAGCCATTTTCACCCAGAAGATGTTAGAAACCTAGTCCATTATTTATTAAATATACATGAGGGTGTTCACTGGGTTGGCGACTGGATTCGCTTCAGTAGCCAGTACAGAAGGATTGTTTTTTTGGAAGAATTCAAACCTGCTTCAAACCTGCTTCAAACCTGCTTCATGAATTTGGCATCTGATTTTTGCTTATTCTCGGTTTATAAATCTTTTGCAAACCATTTTTGAAAGAAACATTTAGTGTACAGAATAAGTTTAATATACCTATTTCTGAAGGATATATTTCAAAATGCCTTGTTCGTTAAAAGAACATGAATAGAATATTAATGGAATCAATATTTCATCTGCTATGTCTTTGTTCCAAAAGGTTATTGTGTACTGACTTCCATTTAATTGTCCTAGGAGATGCTATTGTTTATGCACCTGAGAGAGCCACTGTTATTATTGAAGCAAATGATGATCCTAATGGAATCTTTTCACTGGACCCTTCTGAAAAGACAGTTTTTGAAGGAATGACCACCAATTTTATGTAAGTAGTAAAACGTTTTTAAAAGGCAAAGTCAAATTTCACGCAGCTGGGTAAGTAAAAAAAAAACCCAATTGGTAACAAAGATACTATAGGTACTTCTGTCCAAGAATGTGGTATGCTCTTTGTGGAGGCGGGTGGCTTAAATGTAAATGCCACCTCCTTGAACAGTAGAATACTGTTGCAATACAGAAGGAATTTTAACAGCCTCACTTGAACAACCAAGCTCTGTTATCTTTTCCTGCTGAATCTTCCTGGTAGTCCCCTTTATGTACAAAGACACAATGGCTATCCTTGCTTAGTTACAGTTCTGTTGACAAAGGATACGGAAGTGGTATAAGGCGTTACAGGGCAGACCTAATAAAGAAGCTAGTTCCTGGCTCTCAAGACCGTGAACTAAGATCTTTGTGATTCAAGATTCAAGATTCAAGATAGCTTTATTTGTCATCCAATATTGGACGAAATTCAGTCACCCACAGTCCAACAATAAAAGCATTAAATAGGCATTAAAATTACACAACCCCGAAAACACACAAAAAAAGAAACATCCATCAAAGAAACATCCATCACAGTGAGTCTCCTCCAGTCCTCTCCTCACTGTGATGGAAGGCCACAATGTCTTTCCCTTCTCCTGCCGTCTTCTCCCGCAGTCAGGTTGTTGTGGTTGCAGGCCTCGCCGGATGGTCCGCAGCGGCCCGAGCCTAAGGCGAGTCGCAGCCGCTCCCGCAGCCTCCGAAGACGGCCGGCTCCGCCGATGATAAGTCCGATCTGGGCAGGCGAACACGCTGCTGCTGTTGCTGCACGTCGGGGCGGTCGTGGCTCCCGACATTGAAGCCCCCGCCCAGCAGAGAAAAATCCCGCGGCATATTTTAGGCCGCGCCGGACGGTGAAATGTCCGCGGCGGGCCGACCCAAGCCCCGTGATCCGGGGCGGGCGAACCCGCTGCCGCTGCCGGAGCTCCCGATGTCGGCATCCACGCGGCCCGAGCCTAAGGCGAGTCGCAGCCGCTCCCGCAGCCTCCGAGGACGGCCGGCCCCGCTGATGGTAAGTCCGATCCGCGGGCTCTGCGAACCGGAGCCCTGGAGGCCGACAGCTCCAGGAGTTGGGCCGATGGTAGGCCGCAGCAAGAACGGAGACAACACCCAGAAAACAAAGGTCGGGTCTCCGTTCGGAAGGGACACCTATTTACAATTTTACAGTTCCCCCCCTCCCCCCCACATACACACATAGTACACAAACACAAAAACACGACATCACAACTACAATTAAGACAAAAAAACAACAAAAACACAAAGACAAATGGACCGCAGGTAAGCCGCAGCTGCTATGGCAGCGCCGCCATTTGCTTTGATCCCAATATCAACAAAAAAAAATTGGATTTTGATTGCAGTGTCTTTCTAAAAGGAATAGCGGAAATATAAGATTCCCCTGTGTGAAGATAGGAGAAGGCAGTTTTCAGAATCCAATCGTTGGTACCTAGCTGAGGGTGAAATAATTTGCTTCAGTCAAAATTAATTTTTCAGACTTTGTTTTAAGCTATTAGAAGCCTGTTTAGAGATACAGCGCGGAAACAGGCCTGTTCGGCCCACCGAGTCCATGCCGAACAGTGATCCATGCTGACTACAGCTATCCGACACACACTCGGAACAATTTACAATTATACCAAGCCAATCAATCTACAAACCTGTACGTCTTTGGAGTGTGGGAGAAAACCCAAGCAGGTCACGGGGAGAATGTGCAAACTCCATAGAGACAAGCACTCTTAGTCAGGAGTGAACCCGGTCTCGGGTGCTGTTAGGCAGCAACTCTATCACTCTGCCTTTGTGCCGATTTGAGTTTAGGAGCAGGGAGGTTCTGCTGCAGTTGTACAGGGCCTTGGTGAGACCGCACCTGGAGTATTGTGTACAGTTTTGGTCTCCTAATCTGAGGAAAGACATTCTAGCCTTAGAGGGAGTACAGAGAAGGTTCACCAGATTGATCCCTGGGATGGCAGGACTTTCATATGAAGAAAGACTGGATAGACTAGGCTTATACTCGCTGGAATTTAGAAGACTGAGGGGGGATCTTATAGAAACATATAAAATTCTTAAGCGGTTGGAGAAGCTAGATGCGGGAAGATTGTTCCCGATGTTGGGGAAGTCCAGAACCAGGGGTCACAGCTTAAGGATAAGGGGGAAGTCTTTTAGGACCGAGATGAGAAAACATTTCTTCACACAGAGAGTGGTGAGTCTGTGGAATTCTCTGCCACAGAAGGTAGTTGAGGCCAGTTCATTGGCTATATTTAAGAGGGAGTTAGATGTGGCCCTTGTGGCTAAAGGGATCAGGGGGTATGGAGAGAAGGCAGGTACAGGTTACTGAGCTGGATGATCAGCCATGATCATATTGAATGGCGGTGCAGGCTCGAAGGGCTGAATGGCCTACTCCTGCACCTAGTTTAGAAATACAGTGTGGAAACAGGCCCTTTGGCCCACCGAGTCCGCACCGACCAGCGATCCCCACGCATTAACACTATCCTATACACACTAGGGACAATTTACAATGATACCAATCCAATTAACCTACATACCTGTACGTCTTTGGAGTGTGTGAGGAGACCAAAGATCTTGGAGAAAACTCACGGGGAGAACGTACAAACTCCGTCCAGACAGCACCAGTAGTCGGGATCGAGCCCAAATCTCCTGCCGCTGATCCATCGTGCCGCCCTGATGGTAACTTGCCTCCCTTTTCTGCAAGGTTCATGAGATTCAGGTTTAAATTGTGGTAAAAATTACAGAATTTTTGGGGAATAAAATCAGCCCCTATTGCTCGGCAGATCTGTATACGTGTATAATTAGACAGATGACATTGCTCAAACTATTAATTCAGCTGGAGTTTAGTATGTCTTTCAGAAGGATTTAGGTTTTGAAAGTCATGTGCGCACTAAATTCCTGAGCCCATGACCGAATTAATCTGAAAGAATGAAACAATTCAGGATTTTTTAAGATCCATTTATTTCCACAGATTTATTATCAGTGAAATAACACACACCAATCCAAAACAAAATGAATTACTTTAAAAGAAAATGATTTTTTTTTGTCGTTCTTTTGCTTATTGACAGGATTATGAGAGAGCGAGGAATATTTGGAAATGTCTCTGTTTCATGGCAGCTATTTTTCAATGATACTTTCTTGGAATCTGGGCAAGAGTTCACAGAAACATCCGGTATTGTGGTCTTCACTACTGGAGAGGAAGCCTCCCCTATAGCACTCCATGCACTTCCTGATGGAATTCCAGAATTTAATGAAACCTATGTTTTAAGGTTGCTCAATGCCTCAGGTATGAATGTGGGACGAGTCATGCCGAATGATATTCTAATTTTAATTTTGCTAAATATATTATAGTACTCCATTACAGCAATATTATTGTAACCTGAGTTTACAGCTCTTATTAATAAAGTTGATTAAAACACCTTTTGCAATAAGCATCAATATTTTATATTTTTGAGTGTCCTGTGATCTGTCATAGCATGGGGAAAACAGAAATAGTTTTTGAAAAATGTTTTCTGGAAATGGGTGGTACAACATTCAGTTACATCAAATTATTCTATAATTTTATTAAGGTAATTTAAATTGTTAAGTTCATATCTCCATTAAAGAAAAACATGATATGAATTTCTGTATTTTCTTAGGAGGCCATTTTATTTACCCATGATATACTTTCCATATTTTACTATTTAGTACATTTATAATTTTAAAGTAAAAATGAAATCAGTTCAGTTCAGTGACCTTCTCTCCAGAGATACTGCCTGTCCCGCTGTTACTCCAACTTTTTGGTTATCTTCAATTTAAACCAGCATCTGCAGTTCCTTCCTGCACATACTCAGTTCAGTTTAGTTTCTTGTCATGTGTACTGAGGTACAGTGAAAAGCTTTTGTTGCATGATAACCTGTCTGCAGAAAGACAATGCATGATTACAATCTATCAATTTACAGTGTATAGATACATGATAAACGAATATAGACACAAAAAGCTGGAGTAACTCAGCGGGACAGGCAGCATCTCTGGAGAGAAGGAATGGGTGACGTTTCGGGTCGAGTCCCTTCTTCGACCCGAAACGTCAACCATTCCTTCTCTCCAGAGATGTTGCCTGGCCCGCTGAGTTACTCCAGCTTTTTGTGTCTACAGTTTAAACCAGCATCTGCAGTTCCTTCTTACACATGATGAAGGAATATTGTTTAGTGCAAGGTAACGCCAGCAAAGTCCGATCAAGGAAGGTCCGAGGGTCATCAAAGAGGTAGATAGTAGTTCAGCAAATGTAACTTTTATTTGGAAATTGATATTTCCAGTTGAATCACCCTACAACGACTAATCAACTTCTCTGTTGACTTAATAGGTGGAACTCCTGGCTCTGGCGGTCAATTATCAAATAAGAGTTTAAGTGTCAATGTTGTGATTCAATTTAATGATGATCCTTTTGGAGTTTTCATTCTGGATGCTGAAAGCCAGGAGAGGGAAGTTGCTGAAGATGTGCTTTCAGTTGAGGACATGTCCTATATTACAAACTTCACAATTCTGCGGCAGAAAGGTGCATTTGGAGATGTTCGAGTTGGATGGGAGATACTGTCCAATGCATTCAGAAATGGACTGCCTGACATGACGGACCTCATCCTTGTTGGAACGTTTTCCACTTCTGTTGAATTACGTCCTCATGCCAGACGGCATCGCACGGGTACAGACGTCCTGTACTTCAGCGGGGCAGAGCATGTTTATGGAACTGTTAGCCCAGAATATCATCCAAGGATGAATAATACAATTACAAATTTTACATTGACTGCTTGGGTGATTCCCGATCCCAACACTAATGGGTTCATCTTATCAAAAGCAAGTGACAATGGCACCATTTATTATGCCATGAAGGTGATGACAAATGAATCCTTTATCTCGGTAATGTTTTGCTATAACCTCTTGAGCTCAAATATTACCCATGTTGTCTCAGTAACTGCATTGAAATACATGGATGAAAATACTTGGATACATATTATAATTGTGGTGGCAGATGGAACAATTGGATTTTATTTGGACGGGATTCTACTTCCTAATGGCATTAAGAATCTCATAGGTGATACAATTGCAGATGGTAAGTGGTTAAAATCTAATCATTGTGTAGAGTTTGAAGGTGCATTTGTAATAGTCGGTTTGAGCTAATAGCACCTTTCTTCTTGATAGTAAATAAACTGTTTAACAAAGTGAACACAATTGTTGGCAGGGTAATAAGTTCTATACTGGGATGGAGTGTTGCAGTTTTGAGGAGAGATTGGACAGACTGGATTTATTTTCCTTGGACTAGCGAGAGCGGAGAGGGACCTGATTGAGATGCACAATATTATAAAGGTGTCTGTGGAAAGAGGATGTAAATTTATGTTAAAGGTAGAACATTTAGAGAAGCTTTGAAGATTTTTGTTTTCGAGAGGATGATTGAAGTCTGAAATGCACTGCCAGAGGATATAGTAGAGGCAGGTATTCTCATAGCATTCAATAAATATTCAGATGAGGATTTAAAACATTGTAGCATCGAAGGTTGCAAGTTATGTGCGGGAAAATGGGATTAGTATAACTGAATACATAATGGTCAGTATGATCTTGGTGGCCCAATGGGCCTGTTTCCATGGTGAATGACTCCATCACTTTCTGTGATTCTATAATCACAATTGGAAAGATCAAGGCAAAGAGCTGAGCTGCTTAATTCAGCAAAACCTTTCTAAAACAGGACAGAGAAAATTAAATTAGCACTCCAGTTTGGTATAATGTGATTATTCATAGTAATTGTGTTCACTAAACTAATTCTCATGCTATTATTACATGAGAGAGAGTTTGTTTCCTGTTTTATTAAGATTTGTGTTGAATCTGTAAGCTCTAGCTTCTTGTTGGTGGCCTTGAAAAGTGATTGCTGTCATTGCCAATGCTTATTGGCAGGCCTCTGGCTGTGCATAACATCATCGAGGATTTCAGTTTTGTTCTTTTGTGTGTTCAGCCTTGCTTCGTGTTAGCTGAGGTTACTGGAAAACAACAAAAGCTGAACTTTTCTGAATTTCTGTTTAAGTGTAAGCCATTTGCAAGATTCATATGCATAGAACATGTCTGCAAGTGATGTAATGTCAAAATGAGACTTGATGTGCTCAACATCTGCATATGTGTATGTGTCCACACACATTGGACTGATCTAAGTTCAGGAAGTGTACTATTGATATATGCTTTAGTGAGAATTTTTAAAAAGTCAATTGCAGAGTGAACTTACTAATCAGAAGATCAAGCGGCATATACCATTCATTATTTTGATTTAAACATTTCAGATGGGATGAAAGTTGTACAACAAATAAATCAATTTACCCTGGCGAAAGTCTACTTTAGAATTAGAACAAAATCAGCAACTCTACCAGTAAAAGTTGAGTTATTTCTCTAGAAAAAAAAATGAAGGATAGTGATATATAAATTCATATATTAAATGAATCTCAGTTATGTAAAACAGTATGGACACCAATATTCATGAGTTCATGACAGGAGCAGAATTAAGCCATTCAGACCATCAAATCTACTCCGCCATTCAATCTTGGCTGATCTATCTCTCCCTGCTAATCGCATTCTCCTCCTCATCTCCTTCCTAAAGGAACGTTCTTTAACTCTGAGGCTATGACCTCTGGTCCTAGACTCTCTCACCAGTGAAAACATCCTCTCCACATCCACTCTTTCCAAGCCTTTCACTATTTGGTAAGTTTCAATGAGGTCCATCCTCATCCTTCTAAACTCCAGCGAGTAGAGGCCCAGTGCAGACAAATGCTCATCATATGTGAACCCACTCATTCTTGGAATCATTCTCATAAACCAATATTGATTGACAGGGCAATTTACCTAACTATCTCTGCTTTGGCTGGCTAAAGTCGTGTATACAAGTGGGGTTGAGGAGGGAGGGTACCTGGGGGAAACCAGCTTACAAGAGTATGGTAGCAGAAATGTAAGTGATTTTGAGCATTATTATTAACATGTTACTAGCAGAAATCTTTTCTGTGGTAATTTCAAACCTAATTCTGTGCAGTCTCAATCTGAGCTGTAAAAATAGTAAGTCAATACTTGAAAACATCACCAAGATCTATTTTGCCTCAAGTTTAGAAGAATGCAAGGTGAGAATCGAGAAATGGGAACATAATCTTGAGATAAGGGAGTTGATCATTTCAGGCAGAGATAAGAAGGGTCTTTTCCTGGAACTGAATATATTTAAGACTGAGATGGGCAGGTAGACTTTTGAGTTATGCGATCGACAGCCAAAATGAAGTTGAGCCCAGAGATGAAAATAGCCATGGTCTTCTTGAATGGCTGGACAGACTTGAAATGCTATTCCTGCTTTTTAAGTTATAGTCACTCATTTGTCAATTCCCCTTTGTAGTGTGGCATATTATTTAATTTACAGCTTTCTGTGCCATAATTTAACATTTCATGTCATATTTATACATTAGAACTATGCACCAGCAACATGAAAGAGGATTATAATTTGGAGAAAAATAATAAAAATACATTAAAATATTATTATCTTAAATTGTTTCAAATAATATTATGTGTCTCCAGGACCTGGTATTCTAACTGTTGGGGCAACTACTGATGGGCAGAACAGGTTCACAGGACTAATGCAAGATGTGAGAATATATGTCTGCAAACTGGACCGAGAAGAAATCCATGAAATTCACGCAACCCCAGCAAAGGCTGACCTGCACCCAATATCTGGATACCTGGAGTACAGAAGAGGAGAGAAGAAGAAGTCATTCATCGTTGCTGCAAGAGATGACGCTGAAGAGGAAGGGGAGGAAACCTTTGCCTTAAAACTGACAAGCGTGAACGGTGGAGCCAGGATTTTGCAGGATAATGCCACGGCCAGGCTACGAATAGAGAAAAGTGACAATGCCAATGGATTGTTTGGTTTCACCGGGTCCTGCATACCACAGGTGAAATACGTATTTGTACATGTTAACAGGCAAACTTCAATATGTGTAGGAAGGAACTGCAGATGCTGGTTTAAATTTGCATGAAGCAAAAATTTAAATTTGTGTTTTTATGACTGTTGGCAGATCAATTTCCCTCCTGGGATAAATAAAGTTTTATCGTATCGCATCGTAAACCGTAGATAGACACAAAAAGCTGGAGTAACTCAACGGGGTCAGACAGCATCTCTGGAGAAAAGGAATAGGTGATGTTTCAGGTTGAGACCCTTCTTCAGATAACCTTCTCCCTATTCCTTTTCTCCAGAGATGCTGTCTGACTCGCTGAGTTACTCCAGCTTTTTGTGTCTATCTTCATGCTTTAATATGTGATATTTTAGTCTAGTTTCATGAGGTTTTGGAGGGTTTGGACCAAATGGTGGCAGTTGGGACTAGTGTAGCTGGGACATGTTGGCCGGTGTGGTTAGGTTGGGCTGAAGGGCCTGATTCCACACTGTAAAACTCTATGACTCTATGACTAAGTTTGCAGTTCTTTACATTTGGACATGAAACAATGTAGCCCAGAAGAGATGCGTTGACCATTCTGTCTGTCAGTATCATCTGCAAATCTTTACCCATTGATAATCCTCACCACTGTAAGTTAACGTACAAATATTTATTCAATTTCCTTAAGGTTCAATAATCTCCGTTATAATGTTTTCCATGATCCCGCAATTTCAGAGCAATTTTTCAAATCTGTTTTGGGATATGTAGTCACTGACCCTCAACCGTCGTCTCTTCTGATTTCTCTTGAATCTTTTATAACTTTAATGGATTTAGTTAGTTGTATTTATTCTCAATGACATACATTTTTCTAAAGTTTTAAATCTCTGTCCAGTTGTTCCAGCAATTATTTAGTATATACATCATTTCCTGTTTTTCCTGTTAGAATGTATGGTGTCATAATTAGTTTTTGTCTATTCATCTTTCCACCTTTTCAGTTAACCTGTCCATATTATGATGGATGCTTGTACATTAATTGTGGCTGCTGTCAAATCCTGTATTGGAAAATTTCATGTGGTTAAGTCTAAAATTAAGCACGCATGCAGAAAACAAAAGTGGACCAAGGATGAACACGTCCTTGCACCTTGGTGCTTGTTGGTGTGCAGCAGTATTCTGCGAACTTTAGCCCTAAATGTCTTCCCTTCATTCAATAGATATCTCACTGTGCTCTATTTACTCATTTCTTCCTTTATCACAAAGTTGCTTCTGTTTCCTTCACAAGGAATGTTAATACTTTTTAAAAAAATTAAGGCCTTTTGATGCATTTTATCAACAAATCTTTATTTTGTTTTTCACTTGCAGACCTCCAGTGAAGGATCAACAATATCATGTGTTGTTGAAAGAACAAGAGGCACCTTGGACTCTGTCTTTGTGAATTACAATATCACCCAGGTTGAATTTGACAGCAGCAATACGAGTGATTTTGTCAATTCTATTGGTACTATCACCTTTGTTCCCAGGCAAAACTCTGAGGTGAAAAGAAATCTAACCAACAAAGAAAGTTTTAATGCAGAGATGTATAGCACTTTTAATCACGATGAGATGGTGCCATGTAATTGCAGATTTTTCATTTTTAATGTCATGTTATCTTGGATTTCTGATCGCAAATGCATATGTGTAGAATGCAAATTCAGTGATAGACCACAATAGTTTCAGAGCAGATTTGAAGTAGCACCTAACATGGACATGAAATTAGTAGGTTGGCAGCATTCAAGCTCAATGGTGCTGCATTGAGGCTTGGATCCCAGAAGCATACCATTAGAAAGCTATTGGCTACATGTGATCACCCAGGCTGAAATCACTGGTTATGTGAAGGTAGGAACTAGGTTTACTGTGGAGGATGAGTGAACATCTTAGTGTTCTGCCTTGACGAGAAATGAAAGATATTTTTGTTTTGGGGGGTGGCCAAGCAGTGCAGAATTGATATTTAATGCGATTGAAAAAAGTACTGGGAATATTGCTCAGGTCAAGCTACACAAACGGGAAGAGAAATAGAGAAAAGGTTGACTGTTTCAGTTCCTACAAATGTGACCTAATATGCTGATATTTCCAGTATTTTCCATTTCACTTTAGATTTCCAGCATCTGCAGATTTCTTTCACTTTCTGGTATCTTGAGCATATTTTTCTGATATTTACCAGGGAGCTGCTTTAAAGGTGGCTGGTAATGTCTTTCAACACAATAAAAATCATGATGAGTTAATTGGCTGAAGTTTACACGCCACAGTTCTGCCAATTGATAACAAAATATTACAAAGGGATTCTACTATTGGGCTGAAATCCATTCAAAGATTGGGGTGAAAAAGTCAATATTTTAACAAAAAGACCAATTCAAATAAGCTATAGAGTCAGAGAGTCGTAGAGTGATACGGTGTGGAAAAAGGCACTTCGGCCAAACCTGCCCACACTGGCCAACATGTCCCTGCTACACTAGTCCCACCTGCCTGTGCTTGGTCCATATCCCTCTAAACTTGTCCTATCCATGTATCTGTCAAACTGTTTCCTATACGTTGGGATAGTCCCAGCCTCAACTACCTCCTCTGGCAGCTTGTTCCATACACCCACCACCCTTTGTGTGAAAAAGTTACCCCTCAGATTCCTATTAAATCTCTTCCCCTCACCTTGAACCTATGTCCTCTGGTCCTTGATTCCCCTACTCTGGGTAAGAGATTCTGGGCATCTACCTGATTTATTCCTCTCATGATTTTATACATCTCTATAAGATCACCCCTCATCCTCCTGCGTTCCAAGGAATAGTGATCCAGCCTACTCAACCTCTCCCTATAGCTCAGAACCTCTAGTCCTGGCAACACCCTCGTAAATTTTCCTTAAACCCTTTCAAGCTTCGAGACATAAAAACCTGGAGTAAAAATGTTGACTGTTCGTTTCCCTCTGCAGGTGCTGCCTGACGTGTTGAGTTCCTTCAGCAGGTTTTTTTTTGCTCAATATATTTCTGTTTAGCTTCCCAATGCAATCAAAGTGTGTTTACATTATTAGAGTGATGATTAGGGTAATGAAGCCCCGTTGTTAATTTTCATGAATGGTTGTTTGAAATAATGTTAACATTGGTAAGAAAAAAGCATTGCATAACTTTGAAATTAATCTTGAATAGAGGTATGAAGGGAATGGTCCTTTCTTTAAAAGAAAATAGTTTGCTCTCACCTCCAAAGAGCAAGTTGAAATCATTTTATTATACTTAGGTAGGAAAATAACTGCAGATGCTGGTACAAATCAAAGGTATCACAAAATGCTGGAGTAACTCAGCGGGTCAGGCAGCATCTCTGGAGAGAAGGAATGGGTGATGTTTCGGGTCAAGACCCTTCATCAGACTGATGCGATCAGTCTGAAGAAGGGTCTCGACCCGAAACGTCACACATTCCTTCTCTCCAGAGATGTTGCCTGACCCGCTGAGTTACTCCAGCATTTTGTGATACCTTATTATACTTAGGCATTTGTCCTTTGCCTTATTCCATTCGTGATTTGCTGTACAGTGAGTTATCTGTGCTTCGTTCACCTTGACTAATTCAAACGCTCTGTATAATTAAAAGGAGAGATTTTGTTGCATAATTTTCTAAAAGTGCTAAATTAGTAAAAGGTATTGCTATTTTTAAAAGCTCTTAACAGCTGATGCTGAAAAGTAGTTGGCCATTTATTACCATCTTATTTTTGTTTCTGGGACGTTGATCTTTCATTGTGGTGCTTTTGCTCTCTTGAAGGTTTTGAATGTCCATGTGCTAAATGATGATTTACCTGAGCTTGCTGAGCACTTCATAATTTCCCTGGTTTCAGCGATTTCTGGAGACGGAAAAGTGGGCTCTACTCCAACTAGTGGGGCCAGCATAGACCCAGAGAAAGCAAGCACACAAATCGTAATAAAATCTAGTGATCATCCGTATGGTAATTATGTTAAAATGTGCATTGTGTACGTCAAAATACCAATCATTGTCATTAGAGTAATTAATGATTATATGTAATGTGGAGTCTGACAACCTTGTGTTGATATCTAACCCTACATCACTCCCCTCTTCCCCCCCCCCCCACCAAACATGTGACTGGCATCAGTGATTCCTTTCTTGTGAGAAAAGAGTGCAATGACTATAATCAGAATTTTGCAACAGCTAACTCTCAATAATAATTTGTTGGCCTGCTGTTCATTGCTAATGCTAACGAGCTAAGTTCAAACTTTCCAGCCACCTTTGAAATTTTAGGGAGTCTATGAGGGATTAGAAGATGTCCTGCAGCATTTCGCTTCAGCAAGGAAATAAAAATGCATTGGTTAGACTGATCCTTTCTAAAATATTTAATAATTTTTCATGGATAATCACTAGACTTGCTTCAGTTGTCAAAGCAAAAAAACTTGCACCAGTAAACTGTGCACTGGGAAAGTTGTAGAAAAGAGACACCTTGGGATGAAGGTACATAGTTCTATAAATGTGGCAACACAGGAAAACAGGGCGGTGAAGAAGACATTTGGTGTGCTTGCCTTCATCGATCAGAGTATTGAATACAGGAGATAGAATGCCATGTTACAGCTGTACATGATATGAGGATGGTTACTTTTGGAGTACTGTGTCTATTTCTGGTCACCTTACTATAGGATGAATGTCATTAAGCTGGAAAGGATGCAAAGAAAAGGTTACCAGGACTGGAGGGATTGAGTTATAAGATTAGTGTACAACTTTTTCTTCTGGAGTTTGATGCCTGAGGGATGACGTTTTAATGAGGTTTATAGCATCAAGGGGAACACAGATGAGGTGTATAGCCACAGTCTTTCCCCCAGTGTTGAGGGGGAAATAGAGGGAATAGATTTCAGGTGAAAGGGGTAGGATTTATCAAGGACCCGAATGCCAACTTTTTCATCTTAGCTATGTGGAATGAGTTGCCAGAGGAAATACGAAATGTGGTGAAGTGCCTTGGAGAGGTAAAGTGCGAATCTTTGGCTCAAGAGTCTTCGGCGAGGAGGCTACATTTAATTGGTTGTGTGTGTGTTTAATACAATCTGTAAATTAAATATTTAAACTTGTGATGGCAGGAATGTTATTGCAGTGTGTTTGTTGCAGGATGTGGGAAGTCAGGGCACTGCTGGTGTCACTGACCGCTACACCTGTGGGAACTGTGTCCAGGTGTAGCCCTTCAGGGGCTGAGTTAGGGAACTGCAGCAGCAGCTGGATGACCTGCGGTCCATCCAGGAAGACAAAAGCTTCCTGGACGGGACCTATAGTTAGGTCGTCACTCCAAAGGTACAGGAGGTGAGACAGTTTGAGATGGAAAGGGAGGGGATGAAACGAGTATTGGAGACCTTGGTGGAAGTACCTCTTGAAAACAGGTACACCCTCTTGGGAGCTGTCGGGGCAGACGACACTTCCAGTCCGAGCGGCGGACAGGTCTGTGAGAAGAATCCCGGCGCTGAGGCTTGACCGCCGAGACCGACATCAGGCAGAGCCATAGTGGTGGGTTACTCCATTGTCAGAGGTGCGGACAGTAGATTCTGTGGCGATAGGCGTGACTCTAGGATGGTGTGTTGCCTCCCCGGTGCCAGGGTCCAAGACGTCTCAGACCGACTTCAGAATATCCTCGAGAGGGAAGGTGAGCAGCCGGAAGTAGTTGTGCATGTTGGCACAAATGACATTGGTAAGAAGAGGAAGGAGGTTCGTCCACTTGAGTATAGAAAATTAGGTAGGATGCTGAAAAGCAGGACTTCTAAGGTGGTTATCTCTGGGTTACCTCCAGTACCTTGTGCTAGTGACAGTAGGAACAGGGAGATAGGGGATCTGAATATGTAGCTGAGGAATTGGTGCAGGGGGCAGGGATTTAGATTTCTGGATCACTGGGATCTCTTCTGGGGCAGGGGTGACCTGGACAAAAGGGACGGGTTGCACCTTAATTGGAGGGGGACCGACATTCTGGCAGGCAGGTTTGCTAGTGCTCCATGGGTGGGTTTAAACTAAATAGTGGGGGGTGGAGACAACAGCATGGAAGCGTATATGTGCAGATAACAGGAAAGAGAGTGTAGGAAAGGTCACTTTTAAACTAACAGGGCAGGAGGATGGGAACCAATGCAAGGAGACAGAGGAACATGAAAGGAGGACAGAAGCGAAAGGTAGAAGGGAGATGAGAAAATCAAACCTGAAAGCTGTGGGCCTTAATGCGAGGAGCATTCGTAATAAGGTGGATGAATTGAATGTGCAGTTAGTTGTTAAGGGATATGATATAGTTGGAATTACGGAGACATGGTTCCAGGGTGACCAAGGGTGGGAGCCAAACATGCAGGGGTATTCAACATTCAGGAAGGATAAACAGAAAGGAAGAGGAGGTGGAGTGGCATTGCTGGTTAAAGAGGAGATTAATGCAATAGCAAGGAGAGACATTAGCTTGGATGTGCTGTAGAATCGGTATGGGTAGAACTGCGAAATAGCCAAGTGCAGAAAACGCTTGTTGGAGTTGTATACCGACCACCAAACAGCAGTAGGGAGGTTGGGGATAGCATCAAGCAGGAAATTAGGGATGCGTGTAGCAAAGGTACAGCAGTTATCATGGGTGACTTTAATCTACATATACATTGGGCCAACCAAATTGGTAGCAGCGCTGAGGAGGAGGATTTCCTTGAATTTATACGGGATGGTTTTTTAAACAAATATGTCGAAGAACGGACTAGAGGGCAGGCCATCCTAGACTGGGTATTGTGTGATGAGGAAGGATTAGTTAGTGATCTTCTTGTGCAGAGCCCATTGGGCAATAGGGACCATATTATGGTGAAATTCTGCATTAGGATGGAGAGTGACATGGTTAATTCAGAGACTAAGGTCCTGAATTTGAAGAAAGCAGACTTTGTAGGTATGAGACGGGAATTAGCTAAGATAGACTGGCAAATGATACTTAAAAGGTTGATGGTAGAGATGCAATGGCAAAGATTTAAAGATCGCATGGATGAACTCCAAAAATTGTTCATCCCTGTTTCGCAAAAAAATTAAATAGGGAAGACGGCTCAACTGTGGCTAACAGAGGAGGACAAAGGGGTTCATTAAGATGGGGAAAAAAGAGCATGAAAGAATGCTTGCAGTGAATATAAAAACTGACTCTAAAAGCCTCATGAGATATGTAAAAATCCAGATGTGGTCTTACCAGGGCCCTATACAACTGCAGAAGACCCTCTTTACTCCTATACTGAAATCTACAATCTACAATAAGCTATTAAACATTGCTTAAACCAAGCCTTAAACCACGTAAAGCTCAGAATTCTTAACCAGAAACATGGATCATCTTTCTGCATCCACAGATGTTGCTTGACCTGTTCATTTCCTCGAGCAGTTTATATTTTGTTTCAGATTGCAACATTTGCATTCGCTGGTGTCTCTAGGAAATTTTACAACTACTGTAATGTGTTTGCAGGTTTACTGCAGTTTTCCACTGGACCTCTACCGGGAACAAATGTGATCGTTTCACCTGCGTTCTCTGTACCAAGTGTTACGGTGAAGGAGGAGGTTGGTTCACTCAGATTGCTTGTAGTTCGTGCACAGGGTCTTCTGGGCAATGTCGTGGCTGCTTACCAAACTGTACCCCTGACGGCTGCAAGCCCATCTGATTATCAAGTAAGCAATGATTTTTATTTAGTTTCACTTAGTTGAAGAAATGTAATAATAGCAATGACATATCTGAGCATTATCACTCTGCACATTCTTACTCAACACTATAATCAAGGTGACAGTTTGCAGTGCTACTCCAGTATGGTCTACCTTTCACTTTACTCTTGAATTATGTTGAATTAAACAGGAAAGTAGATCTGCCCATAGTAGCAAACCCTTCATTTCAAGAAAAGTACCATTGCTACAAAAGTGTGGATTCTAATGAGCTTTGCTACTTTCCTCGAGCTGGAGTTACCCAGTGGGTCAGGCAGCATCTATGGAGGGAAATTGGCAGACAATGTTTCAGCTTGGGGGCCCTTCAGACTGATGGAGTGAGGGGAGAAACCTGGAAAAAAGAGGAAGGCGTGGAACATAGTTTGACAAGTAATAGTTAGATACAGGTGAAGACGGGGGTGGTGGGAAAATGGCTGGAGATAGTAATAAAGGCTAGAGGTGAAATGGAGACACAAGGATGTCAGATAAGGAAAGAAGAGGAGTGAAATGTAATGCTGCTGGGAGGGAGGGATTTGGATGAAAGGGAGTGGGAGTGGAAGGGGAAAGAGGGGGATAAAGGTGAAAGAGAGGATGGAGTAAGGAGGAGTGGGAGATGAGCGGAAGGAGAGTTGACAGGAACAAGGTGATGGGGCAGAGGGGGGAATGTGTGCACAGAGGTGGGGCGGTGACGAGAAGGGGGGGAGCAGGATGTTTTACTTGAAATGTTCATATGGCTGCGGCTATGTTGTAAGCGACCTGAGAGGAATATGAGGAGCTCTTTCAATTTTCATGTGGCCTGGCTGTGGTGGAGGCCAAGGATAGAAAGGTCGGTATGGGAAGTGGAGTTAAATGGCCACTGACTGGAAGCTCCAGCAGGCTTTGGCGGCAGAGTTTAAATGTTAGGTGAAGTGGTCACCGAGCTACATTTGGTCTGACCAACATGGCATGCAACAAAAAGCTTTTCACTGTACCTTGGTACATGTGACAATGAACTCAACTGAACAGAGAGGAGGCCACATTGAGGCACTGAATGCAATAGGCAAAGTAGAGGGAAGTGTATCCATTGATCATGTGCCAGGATTTGCCCCACTCCTACTGCTTTTTTTCCCATTTCCTCCCCCTTATCCCTTAAGTCTGAAGAATGGTCCTAACCCGAGACATTGTCTGTTTATTTCTCTTCACAGATACTGCCCGAGCCACTGTTCCTCCAGCACTTTGTTGCTCAAGATTCCAGTATCTGCAGTCTCCTTTCCAATTTTCAGTTTCATGCCTATACCTGGAGCTGTTTTGGCCAAGCAGCTATTCTTTATTAACAATGTTCATCAGTGCATTGTTTTGATAGAGGAGAATAATAATATTTGGCTGAGTATGGTGCATGCCCAACTGCCTACCCAACGGCCACTGACACTGAACCCACATGCATTGAACTGAATTTTGAACCTTTGGAGCAGTATGGATTAATTAATCAGCCAAAAAATGAAAATAAATAATTATGTCACTTGCTTGCCAGCAACTATTGGCCAAGCTGTCATTATGATTATTGTCCGTTATTTAGGCAACACAAATTGGTGCTTTCAACTGGATAATAACTGTGATACTGTTCTAGTAGTTCAAAATTCAGTTCAATACATTTTGATTTTGCTGTCGGTAGCCGTTGGGTAGGCTGATGGACGCACCACATCCGGCCAATTATTATTATTCCCCTCTAGCAAAGTAGTGCATCATATAAACTCAAAGATAGTATGGCCAAACATCAGTGCCTTTGCTGTTTTCTTGACTGAGTGAAGGCAATCAGTATGGTTTACTGAATGCACTTGTGTGTTTCTTAATGCACATCTCAATTTCTCCATAGAAATGTAACCTGCTTCACTACTGTCCGATGAATCTGGGTCATTTTCAAACATGCCTAACAGTCATCTCACAATGGGCATTAGATTTTACTTTTACATGTAAATGAGGGACCGGGTATTTATTTTGGGCTTCCATGCAGCAAGTGGTTTGTGAATATTCAGCAGTTGTCAACAAAATATATTTGTTTATTATTATTGTAAAAATATGACTGTGGGACCAAAAGGACCAGGAGTGCTTTGCCAACTCTGCAGTATCCATGCTCGCACTGCTATTTCTTCCTTGGGCTTTTTATCTCTTTGTTGTCGAGGACGCACCATGTGTGTTATGAGCAGAATGGGCAGGTTGCATGTGAATGTGTGACAGGAGCTGGCACCCGCGCCAATGAGAGTGAAGCCTAGTATTAGTCCCATTAATATGCAATTAATTTTTGTACCATTTAAATTACAATGAAAACACAAAATACGTGCTATAACAGCAAGATAAGCGCTCAACTTAGAAAACTAAGCCCAAAGCCAAAGTACTATCTAAACTGAATACACCAACTTATGCTAAGGACAATAACTAACTCCATATGCAATAAACAGCTATCGACATGTTAACAAGATCATTTAAAAAAAAAAACTGATCATGATAGTGTGGCTTCAACCTCAGTTGGAAAGATGCAAATGTAGAGAAACATTTTGGTATTGGTGTTGTCTTACTATTGTCACTGGTACCGAGATAGAGTGAAAAAAATCATACCAGGCGTGAGCACAATCAAACCATATACAAGTACAGTAGATATTGCCTGGAGGAAAACTCTGCTGAATATAGAGTTACACCTACAAGGTGTAGATTTAAATAAATGTTCAAGGGCTTCAACGAGGTCGATTGGGAAATCAGGACTGCATCTTAGCTTGCGAGAGGGCTGTTCAATAGTCTGAAAACAGCAGGGAATAAACTGTTTGTGAATCCAGTGGTACACGATCTAGCCAAACACAAATACATAATGAGAAGGATATCAAGAGTGCAGAATATAGTTCCCAGCAAAGTAGCGTATCAGTTCCAGAAGAAAAGTCCAATGTCTGCAATGAGGTAGGTTGGAAAATAGAGCCTTTACCCTAGCTTATGGAAGGAGCATTCAATGTTTGAATGTTAATGTATGAATATATGAAGTTTAAATCATTTAATTAATACCAGTGAATCTGCACCGTACAGATCACCAAGTAGGATGTGGGAACAGTGCCACCTGCAGGCTCCTCTTCGTGTCGCATGCAGTACTATTCTGACTTGAAAGTTTGCTGTTGTTTAACCATGTTACAGGAAAGATGGTATCAAGCTGGAAAGGGTACAGAGAAGATTTACGAGGATAATCTAGGCCAGGCCTAGAGGGTCTGAGCTATAGGGAGAGGTTAAGTAGGCTGAGACTCTATTGGGTGACCTTATTGAGGTGTAGAAAATCATTAGATCAGGTAGATGCACAGAGTCTCTTGCCTCGAGTAGGTGAATCGAGGACCAGAGGACAGGTTTAAGTTAAAGGGGAAAAGATTTAATAGGAATCTGAGGGGTAACTTTTTCACACAAAGGGTGGTGGGTGTATGGAACAAGCTGCCAGAGGATGGTTGAGGCTGGGATTATCCCAATGTTTAAGAAACAGTTAGACAGGTACATGGATAAGACAGGTTTGGAGGGATATGGATCAAACGCAAGCTGGTGGGACCAGTGTAGCTGGAACATGTTGGCTGGTGTGGGCAAGTTGGGCCGAAGGGCCTGTTTCCACACTATCACTATCACTCTATGACTATATACTGCCATGGGTTCTAAAGTCTGTTCAATCACACTGTGGGAGTGCCTTCATCAGAGAGAATGTGGTTGGTCTATGGCAGATTGTTGATGATAATTATACCTTGAAACTTGAAGCTCTCGACCATTTCTACTTCAGCACCATTGATGCGAATTGGGGAGTGTGCTCTACCATGTTTTTCTGAAGTTGCTAACCAGCACCATCATCTTGCTGACAATGAGGGAGAGGTTGTTATCTTGACACTGTAGCGACCATGGAGAATGGTCTAGGTCGTCGAACCCTCGGATTGGCCAGCGAGGTCACGTGGGAACGCGACCATGGGGATTGGTCCAGGGAAGGACATCGCTGATTGGTCAGCGATGTCATGGGTGCGTTTGGCGCCCGATTTAGTTAGTTCGTCTGAGTCTTCAAGGAAGACAGTAAGTTTATATTGGTTGTCCTGCGACTTGTTGTTTTGATTCTGTATTCGTGTATTGCGGTTGCAATAAACTTCATCTACAACTACAAGTCTCGGACTCGCCATATTGGTGACCCCGAACGTGATCTGGACGATCACCGACTGAGAAAAACCCGACGCCTCGTTGACGATGACTGAGCAGGGCACACCGGAGTCAAGCGCGGCGGACGTTCATCTTCCGTTATTTTGGACGTACGCACCGCAAGCTTGGTTTATCCACGCCGAGGCCCAATTCCATATAAAGAAGGTGTCGGATGATTCCACGAAGTACTTCTACCTCGTCAGCGCGCTATCGCCGGACACAACCAAGCGCGTGATGCGGTTCATAATAAATTCACCTGCGGAAGACAAGTATGAAACCATGAAGAAGGTATTACTGCGGACCTTCGGGTTAAAAAAGCATGGTGGTGCGGCAAAACTTCTGCACCTACCGGAGCTTGGAGACAAACTGCCTTCCGTCCTCATGGCCGAAATGATGGTGCTAGCCGGTGAGCATACGGATTGCCCGATGTTTGAGCAGGCATTCCGCGAAAAACTCCCCGAGGATGTCCGATTGCTGCTTACGGATTGTTCTTTTAAGGACCCCGAAGCATATGCAGCGAAAGCGGACGCGCTCATAGCGGGAAAAAACAAGGCAGGGGATTCCATCAACAAAGTCTCGACATCGGTGACCACGCCACAGCGACGGCAAGATGGCGCCACGTCTCCCGCCAATTCTCCGAAAGCCCGCCAAAAAGATCCGCACAAGCGCGGCTGGTGCTATTATCACCTACGATGGGGTAACGAATCCCGCAACTGCCGCTTGCCTTGTACCTTCGCGGGAAATGCCTCGGCCGATCGTACATAGGGGCAGTTACGATTGGCCAGAACCGGCGCCTCTATGTCCATGATCGATTCACGGACACAGAATTTTTGGTAGACACGGGAGCCATCGTCAGCATAGTGCCGCCGACCGACCTCGAAACCAGATCGGGTAAGACAGGTCCCACCCTCATCGCGGTGAACGGCAGCCCAATTCGCACTTTCGGTACACGGAAAATGTCCCTGGGTTTAGGCCTCCGCACGTACGAATGGCCATTCATCATAGCCGACGTCAAACAAGCGATCCTGGGCGCAGATTTTCTCTGGGCTTTTTCACTGGTTCCTGATATCCGCGGTAACGACCTCCGACCTTCAGCCGAAGACGAGCACGTCGCTCCGACAATCGCCTCCTCGCTCAGCCCTACTGTCCAGGCCGTCGTCGCGGCCCCCGACTCGTATGCTGCGATTCTGGCCGAGTTCCCAGAGCTGCTCGTTCAACGTTTCGACGCACCTTCGGCTAAACACGGTGTGGTCCATCACATCCGCACCGAAGGCCCTCCCGTTTTCGCTCGGGCCAGGAGACTGCCGCCAGACAAACTGGTGGTGGCAAAGGAGGAGTTCAGGAAGATGGAGGAAATGGGAATTGTCCGTCAGTCTGACAGCCCGTGGGCCTCGCCGTTACACATGGTCTCCAAGGCATCTGGGGGGTGGAGGCCATGTGGCGATTATCGGCGTCTCAATGCTGTCACCACGGCTGATCGCTACCCCATACCGCACCTACAGGACTTTTCATCTGGGCTGGAAGGTGCGGTAGTGTTTTCCAAAATCGATTTGGTGCGAGGATATCATCAGATTCCGGTGCGACCGGAGGACATACAAAAAACTGCAACTATAACTCCGTTCGGGTTGTTTGAATGGTTGCGTATGCCTTTCGGTTTAAAGAACGCGGCACAGGCTTTCCAGCGACTGATGGACCGCGTGGGCCGGGGTTTACCCTTTTTGTTTATCTATCTAGACGACATCCTGGTAGCCAGCCCCTCCGTGCTGGAACACCAGGCCCATTTGAGGACCGTGTTCCAGCGGCTCCAAGACCACGGGCTCATTATCCAACCCTCCAAATGTCAATTCGGCCTGCCTGCCCTTGATTTTCTAGGGCACAGAATTACTCCTGCCGGTGCCGCCCCTTTACCCGAGAAGGTGGAAGCTATCCGGGCTTTTCCCAGGCCCACCACTGTAAAAGGGCTGCAGGAGTTCGTCGGTATGGTTAATTTCTACCATAGATTCGTTCCGGCAGCGGCGCGAGTCCTGCGCCCGCTTTTCCAATGCCTTGCAGGGAACCCGGTAGAGTTGTTGTGGTCCCCGGTCGCAGAGTCGGCTTTTACGGCAGCTAAGGCAGCCCTGGCAGACGCCACCATGTTGGTCCATCCGAGCCCCTCCGCCCCCACGGCCCTGACGGTTGACGCCTCTGACGTGGCGGTGGGTGGGGTTCTGGAGCAGCAGGTTGGTGGCCATTGGCAGCCTTTAGCCTTTTTCAGCCGGCAACTAAATTCGGCCGAGCTGAAATATAGTGCATTTGACCGAGAGCTTCTAGCTCTCTATTTAGCTGTCCGTCATTTTAGGTATTTCCTCGAGGGCCGCCCATTTGTGGCATTTACGGACCACAAGCCATTAACATTTGCGTTTTTGAAATTGTCTGACCCATGGTCGGCCCGCCAGCAGCGGCACCTGACTGCTATCTCCGAATTTACAACAGATGTCCGTCATATCGCGGGTAAGCTTAATGCCGTTGCTGACGCCCTGTCTAGACCTGCTTTTCCCCCTATTTCGGCGGTGGACTGCGAGGTGGATCCCCAGGAGCTCGCGGAGGCGCAGCTTCTGGCGGATACCGTTTCGGCTTACCGGTCCACCACTTCGGGATTAAAGTTGGCCCAGGTGGCTTGTGGGTCGGAGGGCACGAAAGTCTGGTGCGATATTTCTCTTCCTCGTCCCAGGCCGGTAGTGCCGCCTTCCCTTCAGCGCCGAGTTTTCGATGCCATTCATGGGTTGGCGCACCCGTCCATCCGCTCCACCTCTGCCTTGGTAGCAGCGAGGTTTGTCTGGCATGGCCTGAGAAAACAGGTAGCGGGGTGGGCACGTTCCTGCGTGCCCTGTCAGACCGCTAAAGTCCAGCGCCACGTCCAGCCCCCCGTACAGGATTTCGAGGTCCCGCCCTTTCGTTTTTTTCACATCCACGTGGATTTGGTCGGACCTTTGCCTTCCTCCCGGGGCTACACCCACCTCCTCACGGTGGTGGATCGGTTCACCCGGTGGCCAGAGGCTTTCCCATTGTTTGATATCTCGTCAGCGTCTTGTGCTAGGACTTTGGCCCTCCATTGGGTAGCTCGTTTTGGGGTCCCGGCAGTTATTACCACTGACAGAGGGCCACAGTTCACTTCGTCCCTCTGGGCCGCGCTGGCGGAACTGTACGGGTCCAAGTTACAACCCACAACTGCATATCACCCCCAGGCAAATGGACTCGTAGAAAGGTTCCACCGCCAACTTAAGGCGTCCCTCAGTGCAAGGCTTGAAGGCCCGGACTGGGTGGACCAACTCCCTTGGGTTCTTTTGGGCATCCGGACTGCTCCTAAGCCAGATCTCGGTGCGTCGTCTGCAGAGCTAGTATATGGCTCGACACTTCGAGTACCCGGAGACCTTTTTTCGGACCCTTCAGCCCTGCTCCCTTCGGTCCCATCAGCGTTAGCATCTCTCCGGGAACGGGTGGGCTCCCTGGCTCCAGTGCCGACTTCACGCCATGGGTGTTCCATGGTGCATGAACCGGCTGCCCTGAAAGACTGTGATTTTGTTTTTCTGCGTAAGGATGCCCATCGCGCCCCGTTGCAGAGGGTCTATCAAGGGCCGTTCCGGGTGTTACGTAAGGGAACGGCTACTTTCACCTTAGACATGGGCGGCAAGAGCGAACTCGTCTCGGTGTCCCGGCTCAAACCTGCCCATTTGGACCCGGATCAACCAGTTTTGGTCGGTCAAACCCCTCGGAGAGGCCGACCTCCGTTAGTTCCGCCCAGTCCAGAAACCCCCGTTCTAACAGTTCCTTCAGGACCTCCCGTTTCGGCAGTTCCTCCAGAGCCCCCCGTGCCGGTAGTTCCTCCAGAACCTCTCGTTCCGGCTGTTCCACCAAGTCCGGAACCTCCGGCTCCTGTGGTTCAGGCTGTCCCTCTCCGTACTCGTTGTGGTCGCGAAATCAGGCTCCCAGCTAGGTTCCGCACCTCGGGTTCTGGGGGGGGGTCATGTAGCGACCATGGAGAATGGTCTAGGTCGTCGAACCCTCGGATTGGCCAGCGAGGTCACGTGGGAACGCGACCATGGGGATTGGTCCAGGGAAGGACATCGCTGATTGGTCAGCGATGTCATGGGTGCGTTTGGCGCCCGATTTAGTTAGTTCGTCTGAGTCTTCAAGGAAGACAGTAAGTTTATATTGGTTGTCCTGCGACTTGTTGTTTTGATTCTGTATTCGTGTATTGCGGTTGCAATAAACTTCATCTACAACTACAAGTCTCGGACTCGCCATAACACCATATTATTACGCTCTCTCTTCTCTTCCTGTATTGCATCTCATTATTATGTGAGATCTGGCCCACAATGGTGGTGTCATCTACAGTTCTTAAAAATAGTTCCCCATCACCTTTGCAAAGACACATGGAGATTGATATTAAATGCTGCAGCAATGCCAGGATCTTGAAAAATGAATAAGAAAGCATTGGCAATGGTGAAAAGTAGAATTCTCATGCAGAGCTTTTAAGCATCCACTTTACAAATGGTAATTTCATGCTATTGGAGACCACGTCTCATCAATCGGACTGGAATAAGCTGATATTTGTGGGAGTTCCCCCATGAACCATGGATCATAGATGGGTTGCAACGTTTGGATTAATGCCAGGTTCTCTTATACTGAGAGATTTTACTAATAGATTTAACTTGTTTTTTTAGGATACAGCAGGCACTCTAGATTTTAAACCTGGAGAGCAATATAAATACATAACTATAAATATCATCGATGATTCTGTTCCTGAACTACCCAGCAGCTTTAAAGTGGTGCTATCGAACTCTGAGAAAGGTAAGGACCAAGAGGAACTTTACTGATTCACAAAAAAACTGCTTTCTTAACGTTAAAGAAAATAACGGTATTTAAATGGCAAACAAAAGATTTTAAAGCAACTTGCACATTATAACTGCACTGATTTTTGCTTTAGTTTAATAGGATACATTTCCACTTGGTGAGTTTCTAGTCTGTTGTGCCTTGTTTATTTTTTATCTGCGCAATAAATAACACCTTGCCACTTCACTTTTGTACAATCAAAATTATTTTGGGACGATTTCATTTGTCTGAAATCAGAAGCAGTTGGCTGCATGTGGCACATTTGAAATCTTTGAGGTTTGTTAAGCTTATCACATTTATCACTTTGGGGCATGCTCCACTGTAAATCTATGCAAGCTAATGTAAAAAACTGTGATGCATGCAACTTCTTGTTATCGGGGAAACTCCCTGGGTTAGTTGAATTTTATATAGGCCATGATTATTAATTGTCTTGTTGTAAAAGAAAACTGCTTTACCTTTCAAAAAAACCTTCTGTCTGAACACTGAGCAATGTAATTTGTTTGTTTTCTCATGCACTTTGTCTGTTTTTGTTTTTGTGTGTATGTGAATGTACTATATGTTTCTTTCTGAAGTGGCTGAACTGCCTGGCATAGGTACCAGCGGTAGTGGTGATGGTGAGGTGGAGTTTGTTCTTCCAGCTTTCCACATGCATGGTAAGAACCTTCTATCCATCGTGTTTGGTCTGTTTACTTTTGCTGTTTACAATTAGCTTCTGATTTCCCGTGACTAGGAGTTGTGGTGGATGGCGCATGGACCTGATGTCCTCTCTTACCTTTTACATAAATATCCATCTCCTGTGTCAATGTTCAATTCACTAGATTTTTTATTTATTTTGCAAATCTAAGTTCCAAAGTTTATTAATCATATTTATATTTCCTCTAGGACTTTCTTTTAATTGGCAACGTGTTATTGGATAAGCAGAATTATTTTGTTTAATGTTTATGTATGATGTTTGCCTTATGATGAGAAAAAAAGAAATTTGGGCCCAATTGTAGTAAAAGCAATAATTTCCAAAAAGTTAAAAGAAATGAGCAAGGTGTTATTTTAGTAAGAGTCAATAAGGACTTCCAGTAAGAGTCCATTAAACTTTAACAGTGGGAATGGAGTAGAGGGAACCACAGCAGGCTGTGGTTGAAATATTGAAAGATAGAAGTAGGAATTCATAGGAGGGAATATAGAAATATGATTTTTATTTTGCTTGAAAAGGAATTTGAGGGGACAAAGTCACATTAGGAGAATAACTATTGCTGGAAATCTGAAATAAAAGCAGGCTGGGTTTCAAATGCACAGTTAAAGAACATGACACATGTAGCCTAAAGAGAGATAATAATTTTATATAGGTACCTTCACAGGTTATGGGAGGGTCTGTCCCTGAGAATTTTCTGTAACATGAGCAGTTCACAAGTCAGAAATGCGACCATGAACATAGTTCCCACATGGTTGCCGAGGTGGGATGTCCCGGAGGACTAGATGGTCTGGAGAAACATTCTCAATCTTATTTGCCATTCTTAATAATAAAGCTAATGTTAACAAAACATTTTACTGCAGATGTGTTTGTAAATGCTATTGAAGATTTGTAAAAGGATTTGATGAGGCAAAATTCCATCCGGTGTCAAGAACAGTCACCCTCATCCCCACAGCAGCCAGCAAATCCATCCTGCCAGACTCCCAAATGCTCATTCATACAAAGAAACATAGAAAATAGGTGCAGGAGTTGGCCGTTTGAGCCAGCACCGCCATTCAATATGATCATGGCTGATCATCCAAAATCAGTGCCCCGTTCCTGCTTTCTCCCCATATCCTTTGATTCTGTTAGCCCTCAGACTTTCTCTTGAATACATCCTAACATTTGGGCTGTACACCAGCTGGGCATTCATAAACTGGTGAGGACCTCACCCGGTCTGAACATTGGCATCATAAACCACATTTGGTTTAAGGAAAATAAAAAGAAGTTGTGAATAAATCCAAGTGAAAGGCAGGGATGATGAATAATCAACACAGTGTACAACGGAGAGACGAACCAGTGAAGTGGCCCATGTGGAAATATGCTGGAAAAGTGGAATTAACTACAGCATTTAGAAAACGTGCTAAAAAGATTGGGAATCAGTTGTTAAATATTGCTAGTCATTTGCCTTGTCATCTGTTTGGAAGTGTGATAGATCTAAGGAAAACTGATGAAGATATTGGAAATATTACAAACAGAAAGAGTTTTTGTGAAGGCAGGAGGAAGTTAAGGTTTTTTTCAGGAAACAGAATCCAGCCTTTCTGAAAACTACTTTGTCAGTGGAGATTTTGGGGCCATATTTTGTGTTGGCATGTACAATAAATCTCCAAAAATCTGACTGCTCAGAAATCCCAATGATTTAGCATCTGGTTTACCTAATAACATTTCCAGTATTCCCTTCTGAGTCACCAGAGCCACGGTTCCCACACTTTTAAAACTGATCAGGGTTCTTTTTCCTCCTGCTTGAATGAACCTTGGAATATGGGAATATCATATGTGAATATGAATATCTGCAGTTATGAATTGTCACTGTAAAACCAACATAAATTTAGTGACACAGCATTAAATCTGTAAATCATTTAATCACAATGCTAATGTTTTGGGTTGCTCCTATGCTTTTGGTCATAGTAATTTTTGTGTCAGCTCTTCAGTTAGCAGCTTCACAATTTCACAAATGATAGGCGTAGAATTAGGTCATTCAGCTCATCGAGTCTACTCCACCATTCAATCTAGGCTGATCTCTGCCTCCTAATCCCGTTTTCCTGCCTTCTCCCCATAACCCTTGATACCCGTTCTAATCAAGAATTTGTCTATCTCTGCCTTAAAAATATCCACTGACTTGGCCTCTACGGCCCTCTGTGACAATGAGTTCCGCAGATTAACTGCCCTCTGACTGAAGAAGTTCCTCCTTGCCACCTTTCTAAAAGAGCGCCCTTTAATTCTGAGTTTAAAGCTTGTAGTATACTTTTAAATTAACATTTATGTTCTGGCAGATTTCATCACAAAGCCTTAATTATATTAACTAGACTTTGTGGGATTCTCACATTATCAGTGATAGCGTTAAATTACATAGAATATTTTAAAAAAAAATAATACAAAGTTTCTATCCATAAAGCCCACTAATCTTCCAAAAGCAGTACAATCCATGCTAACACTAATTTATTTAACAAACTGCCTTCCTGGAAATATTTGCAGTTAATCTTGACTCTCAAAGATACCTAAAGAAGTCTAAGGAAAATAAAACTTGATTAAAACCTTTCAAAATCTACTGTATTATTTTTCTGTTAATGTTAAAAAATATATAGCCCGAAAAAGTTTCTAATTGAAAAGATTTCTAATCAAGAAGCATCAAACTAATGACTTGGTACCACTGATTTCCTGACAATCCTTTTCTGAGAGCAGTTTAGATTAACCTTGCTGATGTGAGATTGGGGTTACATAAAGACAATATTGGTTGTCAGAATTTCTTCCCCAAGGAATCATTTTGATTTTTAAGTTGTCTGCTAGCTTTGTGAAATAATTTCATATGTGATATTGTTGTCGTCTTCAATTTCAGATAGTTTTTTAATGATTCAAATTCAATTGATCATGGTAGTCATTTTCATTTATAAATAATCCAGGACTCTGGATTGCTATATCGAATTTCAAAAGATCATAATGCTCCTTATATATGTGCATATCTTCTTTGAGCACTTCTCGAGTCTAATCAAGACTTCCTGGACAACATTTCTGGAGCAGGTCAACTCCCAATCATAATTATGAGAATTATTTTAAAAGTTAGTCTTATATATTCTTAAAATGCAAGTTATTTTTATAAAATCAAGAGGTATTTTTGTTTCTGCAATTGAGGTAGAATCAGTTAGCACTGAAACAATTATAACCTGTTACAAACATTTTGATCTCCAGCTAGCCTTGGGATAGCATCTGAAATCATAGTTACCATTGATGTCTCTGATGATGCCGATGGAGTGTTCCAGTTCAGCAATGACTCTTTACAGGCAAAGGGTACAGAACCTGAAGGGGGTCATGACATTGTATTACTCCAGGTCAGTATTTATCTTGCCAATAGGTAAATGTCTTATCTGAGATGCAAATTGTGACAAAACATATTACAATGATTTCAGTGCTTAGTTTGCAGTGGTAAATATATTTAAAAAAACATAAGTTGTACATTAATTTAAGTCTTTCACAACATTTTAAAATTAGGAATGCACCTTATCATTTGACTTGAGTTGTTGTTGAATTTTTAGGTTTCCCGTGCTGGTGGTGCTCTTTCCCAAGTTACTTTATTTTGGGATGTGGTCTCTGACCCTAACAATAATTTGGTCGATACCCATGGCAATATCACATTCGAAACTGGGCAAACTCTGGCCGACATTGTGCTGCAGGTGGCTTCAGATGATGTGCCGGAATTGGACGAAGAGCTTCTGATATACATTAGTAATGTTTCCAAAGGACGCCTGGGGACGCTAGTAAATGCCACTTTGACAGTTCTTGCTGACGATGATCCTTATGGTGTGTTCACCTTTTCGGTTAGAAGTCGACCGATTAGAGTTGAGGAAGAGGACCAGAATGTGACGCTGATGGTGGAGCGACATGGTGGATTCTTTGGTATTGCCGCGATCACGTACACAACTGTGGAGGACACAAGATCAACTGATCTGCCACACTTCATTGCTCGAGCAATGGATGAAAGTGATTACCTTGCCATATCTGGGTCAATAATCTTTGAAGCCAATCAAATGGAAGCTAACATAACTATTCCCATTCTGGATGATGAAGAACCTGAAAGGCCCGAGTCTGTGTTTGTCCAATTACGTGATGTAGTGTTGCTGAAAGGGGAGCAAGACAGACCAAGTGAGTAATCCAAAATGGTGATCAGATGTTGGTCTATTTGGTTGTGTTACTCAAGCCTTTGAGGGCTAACATATCTATATATACTTGCTCCCCACATGTTCCAATGGGCTCTCAGTGAATTCCAGCTGTGGCAAGCAACTGGATTTAATACATAAAGTTTCTACCATTTTCTGCCTTCCATTCCACCCCACCTGCCCCATTGTTCCACTGCAACAGCCAGGGCAACTACTAATCCACAAATTGTATCACCCGGCCTACATTTGTGAACCATCCATGCTGTTCTGCCTGCTTCACTGTTAGTCTCCCTACAGTAGGATATCACAGCTTGAGCCTTATGCACAACACGTGAATATCCCTTCCCACCCCAGATGCATTGTCAGTCTACATGCGTATTCAGGCAGAGTAGAACGAGCAGAGCAGAGCAGAGCCAAGAATCTTACTGTGATTATATCTGCACCAGGTAATAATTTAGCACATTGTAGCATTCATAAAGATGAATATCTAAATAAAGCTAGTGTTCTTTGGAAACAATTTGGATTTGTTTTTAGTTTAGTTTAGAGATACAGTGCAGCAACAGGCCCTTTCGGCCCACCGGGTCCACGCCAACCAGCAATCCCCGCTATCCTATACACACTAGGGACAATTTTTTTACATTTACCAAGCCAATTAACCTACAAACCTGTACGTCTTTGGAGTGTGGGATGAAACCGAAGATCTCGGAGAAAACCCACACAGGTCACAGGGAGAACGTACAAACTCTGTACAGACAGCACCCATAGACGGGATCGAACAGTGGTCTCCGGCACTGCATTTGCTGTAAGGCAGTAATTCAACCGCTGCGCCACCGTGCCGCTACAGAATCAGAGTGCATAGCAAGTTGCCACTGGCAATTTTATTTCCATTCCCGAGTGATGAGTTTCTTTAATTTATCAATAAAATCTATCACATGGATGAAAGTTCATAAATTATAGGAGTAGAATTAGGCCATTCGGCCCATCGAGTCTACACCATTCAATCTTGGCTGATATTTGCCTCCTGATCCCATTTTCCAGCCTTCACACCATAACCCTTGACACCCATTCTAATCAAGACGTTTGTCTATCTCTGCCTTAAAAATATCCACTGACTTGACCTCCACAGACCTCTGTGGCAATGAATTCCGCAGATGAACTGCTCTCTGACTAAAGAAGTTCCTCCTTGCCTCCTTTCTAAACGAGTGCCCTTTAGTTCTGAGGCTATGACCTCTGGTCCTAGACTTTCCTACCAGTGGAAACATCCTTTCCACATCCACTCTATCAATGCCTTTCATTATTATGTAAGTTTCAATGAGGTTCTCCCTCAACCTTCTAAACTCCAGCGAGTAGAGGCCGAGTGCTGTCAAACACTCATCATATGCTAACCCACTCATTCCTGGAATTATTCTTGTAATTGTCCTCTGGACCCACTCCAGAGCCAGCACATCCATCCTCAGATATGGGGCCCAGATTTTTCTCACAATATTCCAAATGTAACCTCACCAGCACCTTATAGAGCCTCAGCATTACATCCCTGTTTTTGTATTCCAGTCATAAGTGATAGGAATAGAATTAGGCCATTCGGCCCATCAAGACTACCCCGTCATATAATCATGACTGATCTATCTCTCCCTCTTAACCCCATTCTTCTGCCTTCTCTCCATAACCTCTGACACCTGTACTAATCAAGAATCTATCTATCTCTGCCTTAAAAATATCCGCTGACTTGGCCTCCACAGCCTCCTGTGGCAAAGAATTCCACCCTCTGACTAAAGAAATTTCTCCTCATCTCCTTCTTAAAAGAACGTCCTTTAATTTTAAGGCCATGACCTCTAGTCCCAGACTCTCCCACTGGTGGAACCATCCTCTCCACATCCACTTTATCCAAGCCTTTCAATATTTTGTATGTTTTATTGAGGTGTCTCCTCATTTTTTAAAACTCCAGTGAGTACAGGTCCAGTGCCGATAAACGCTCATCATAGGTTAACCTACTAATTCCTGGGATCATTCTTGTCAACTTTCTCTGGACCCTCTCCAGAGCCAGCACACCCTCAGATATGGGGCCCAGTCCTCTTGATATAAATGCTAGCATTGAATTTGCCTTCCTTACTACGAATTCGACTTGCAAGTTAACTCTTTGGGAATCCTGCACCAGCTCTCTCAAGTCCCTTTGCACCTCCGATTTCGGGATTCTCTCTCCATTTAGAAAATAATCTACGCCTTTATTCTTATTACCAAAATGCATGACTGCACTTTGCCATACTGAATTTTCTCTGCCCACTTTCCTAACATGTCCAAGTCCTTCTGCAGAGTCCTTGCATCCTCCACACTGCCTGCCCCTTCATCTACCTTAGCATCATCTGCAAACCTGGCCACAAAGCCTTCAATCCCCTCGTCCAAATCTTTAATATACAGTGAGGTTGTGAGAAAAATCTTGAAGTTTGTTTTTATAACTGTGTGGTTTGAGTGGCTGGGAAAGAAGTCACTTTTCCCAAGTGACTTAATGCTGGATTCCCAATAAACCTCCATTAGACAAAATGTTCGATAGCAGGGTGTTAAATAAGTCCTTAACATTTATGGGGGACACCAGCTGCTGTAACAAATGACAAAAGTCAGAAGCTAGTCTGACTTCTTCCTGTAAGAATGAACTAAATCAAAAACAAACTCTGGATAGAAACAAAAAAGTTGGAGTAACTCAGCGGGACAGGCAGCATCTCTGGAGAGAAGGAATGGGTGATGTTTCGGGGTCGAGACCCTTCTTCAGACTGGTTAGGGATCAGGGAAACGAGAGATATAGATGATGATGTGGAGAGATAAAGAACAATCAATGAAAGATATGCAAAAAAATAACGATGATAAAGCAAATGGGGCCATTGTTAGCTGTTTGTAGGGTGAAAATGAGAAGCAAGTGCAACTTGGGTGGGGTAGGGATAGAAAGAAAGGGAATGCCGGGGCTATCTGAAGTTGGAGAAATCAAGATTTATACCACAGGGCTGCAAGTTAACCAGGCGAAATATGAGATGCTGTTCCTCCAATTTATGTTTAGCCTCACTCTGACAATGGAGGAGACCTTCGACAGAAAGGTCTGTGAGGGAATGGGAAGGAGAATTAAAGTGTTTTGCAACTGGGGGATCAGGCTGGTTCAAGCGGATTGAGCGAAGGGGTTCAGCGAAACGTTCGCCCAGTCTGCGTTTGGTCTCGCAGATGTATAAGTGTCTACATCTTGAACAACGGATACAGTAGATGAGGTTGGAGGAGGTGCAAGCAAACCTCTGCCTAACCTGAAAGGACTGTCAACTCTGCTTGTTTTGACAAGCTGATACAAATAAGCTAGAATATAAAAGACATTCATTCATTGAAGACACAAGGAGCTGCAGATACTGGTTTACAAAAAAAAATTGATGCAAAATGCTGGAGTAACTCAGCGGGTCAGGCAGTATCTGTGGAGAAGATGGATATGCAATGTTTTGGATTGGGGCCTTTCTTAGTGGTAGGGGGGGGGGGGAGCTGAAAGATAGGTGGAGGGAGGACAAAGTCTGGTAAATGGTCGGTGGATACAAGGCTTTTGATGGTAGATTGTTGTGCAAAGGCCAGAGATGAAAAGACAAAGTGTGAGAAAGGGGATAAAGATGGCATCAAAGACACGAGAATTGAATAACTCAGCGGGTCAGGCCGCATCTTTGGAGAATATGGAGAGGAGGTGTTTTGGGTCGGGATATTCAGAATTAGTTGCAAATTGTGAAGCCAGAGAAAGGAATATAGGGTGGGGGGTGGGGGGGGGGGGGGGGGGGGGGGGAGTGAAAAGTGGGTGCGGATTAAATGGTGCACAGGAAAGAAAGTTGGTGGGGTTGGAGAAAGGCAGGGGGTGGGTTTGTTTGTATGTTAGTCACCTAAAATTGGAGAATTCAAAATTCATACCATTAGGTTGTAAACTACTCAAGAGGTATATGAGGTGCTGTTCCTCCAGTTTGCAGGTCGCTTCACTCTGACAATGGAGGAGGCCCAGGACAGGAAAGGTCAATATGGTAAGGGGGGTTAAAATGGTTAGCAACCAGGAGATCCAGCAGGTCTTGGTAGACCAAGCGCAAATGGTCAGCAAATTTGTCACCTTGCCTACATGGTCTCGCTGATGACCATATCAGGAAAAGTGTTTATTGCAATGTAGCGTAGAATCACTCATTATGAGTACCAAGCACCCATTATTAATGATTTCACCAGAGGTTTTGGCCTGGATGCTGACTGGATCAGTGTCAACAGATGAATCTCTGTGTGGGCTAAATAGTTTGCAATGCCCATTTACAAATACATTTAGCAATAGTGTGCATTGAATAAATTGTTCATTACAATCATCCCTCCATAATGAAATTGACTACATGCAGTACCTTTCTGATACTCGTTCAAAGGTAGTTGGTTACATTCATGTGTAATTTTACTCAGTGAGCAGCTTTCCTATTATGATATACAGCAAAACCAATGATACCCAGTTTACTCAATGAGTAGGCAGAATTGTGGTTTCACAGGTATTGGGTTGATGTCCAAGGAATCCTTGTCTCGTCATGTGGCTATAAGTCAGGGAATGACTTGTTGATATAAGACGGCTTTTGATGCAAAATAATGCAGACCATCATTATGTAAAAGCAGTAATAAAATTGACTGTGTTGTACAACTGGGCATGTGGAAAGAATACATAATTCAAGAGAGTCAGCAGTGTTTTATTGTCATATGTCCCAGATAGAACAATGAAATTCTTACTTGCCTCAATGACTATCGATCAATGGCACTAATGTCATCAAGTTTACCCATTGATTGATAGGAATAGTTCGGGTAGATGCACAGAGTCTCTTGCCCAGAGAATGTGAATTGAGGACCAGAGGACATAGATTTAAGGTGTATGGAACAAGCTGTCAGAGGAAGTGGTTGAGGCACGGATTATCCAACCATTTAGGAAGCAGTTAGACAGGTAGATGGATAGGACAGGTTTGGAGGGATATGGACCAAACGCGAGCAGGTGGGACGTGTAGCTGGGACATGTTGGCCGATGTGGGCAAGTTGGGTCAAAGGGCCTGTTTCCACACTGTATCACTCTATGATTCCATGATTGAAAATTAGATGTTAATTTAATTGTTTTAATAAATATTATTCTGTTTCCTACTTTTTCCCATTTATTGTATACCATGCCCCACATTGGACGTTCCATTCAATTTATTAGTTGCTGGTTCTCCACGCCTTGGATCAAAGAATGGTGTCATTGCCCAAGTGATAATCAATGCCAACGATGATGCATTTGGAACCCTGCAGCTCTCCACTTCTGCTGTACGCATTTCTGAAAATTATGTTGGGCCAATAATCAACGTCACGAGGACTGGAGGCATATTTGCGGATGTTTCTGTAAAATTCCAAGCTTTGTCAATGACAGCAAGAGCTGGTAGGACATATGAATCTTATCACCGTTACACATGGAGTTCAGTCTTATGGTTCTATCGTATGTTAATTTGCATTTTTATACCTGAATGGGTTCATTACATTGGGAATATTGAAGTTATTGCTTTGTGGCTGAAGTTCCCCAGACATGGTTGATAATCTGTGTTGTGCTGTCTCCTCCTATAATTTAGACAATCCCTGCTGCATCACATCTGTTTACCACCATTTTCATCTGGTCCTCAGGGTTTCAGATAACCTGGGGTCTTTGGAGGGCCAAAAGGACAGCTGCAATGTAGATAAAATGCTTTCTCTAATCCAAGGGAACATTCCAAGCATGAGTTTGGACTTTAGTCTTACTATTGTC
This sequence comes from Rhinoraja longicauda, assembly GCF_053455715.1. NCBI lineage: Eukaryota > Metazoa > Chordata > Chondrichthyes > Rajiformes > Arhynchobatidae > Rhinoraja > Rhinoraja longicauda. The sequence continues at coordinate 79,889,740 of NC_135955.1, read as the reverse complement.
ACGTGTACTGATAGAGTGGAAAGCTTTCTGTTTGTGTGCTATCCAGTCAAAGACTGTTTGTGTGCTATCCAGTCCAGTCTATACGTGATACAATCAAGCTGGCCACAGTGCACAGATAAAGGATAAAAGGTACAACATTTAGTGGAAAGATATAACATTGAATTCCGATAACGTCCAATTAAAGAAAGTTTGAAGGTCTCCAATGAGATATATGAAGGAACTGCAGATGCTGGTTTAAACCAAGGATAAGATACAAAATACTGGAGTAACTCAGCGGGGCAGGCTACTTCAGGTTACTCCAGCATTTTGTATCTATCTCCAATGAGGTAGATTGGAGGACAGGATTGCACTCTAGCTGATGAGAGGAATGTTCAGCTATTTTTACAGGCGGGACACCTTAATATTATCAGTGCAGTCCTCCCACTAGATTGACAAGACTACCAGAAAAGTGTGTTGTTTTCCATTGGATGCCACTACACTTGTCAAGATGTTTGTGCGTCAGCAGACCTTACTAATGGATCTAAGTTATGTTGCAAGCTTCGTTAAGGATACAATAAGTATAAATGGCACAGATAGCAAAAACAGGGCCATTTCTGATGGGTCTTTATAATCATTGGTCTAGCCTCAATTGGAGTATTATGTTCAATTCTAGTTGCCACATTGTTTCAGTTTAGTTTATTGTCATGTGTGCCGAGGTACAGTGAACAGCTTTTGTTGCATGCCAATCAGTCAGCAAAAAGACAATACATGATTACAATCGATCTATTTACATTTTATAGATACATGATAAGGGAATAATGTGTAGTGCAAGATAAAGGCAGCAAAGTCCTATCAAAGATAGCCCGAGGATCACCAAAGAGGTAGATAGTAGTTCAACACTGCTCTCTGGTTGTGGATTAAATAAAGCATGAAGGCATTAAAAGAGGGTTTGGAAATGATTTACATAGAAACATAGAAACATAGAAAATAGGTGCAGGAGGAGGCCATTCGGCCCTTTGAGCCAGCACCGCCATTCATTGTGATCATGGCTGATCGTCCCCAATCAATAACCCGTGCTTACCTTCTCCCCATATCCTTTGATTCCACTAGCCCCTAGAGCTCTATCTACTCTCTCTTAAATCCATCCAGTGATTTGGCTTCCACTGCCCTCTGTTGAATGGTTCCTGGGATGAAGGAGTAGTTACATGGACGGTTTGGAGAGGGTGGGAGTGCTTCCTTGGAGAAAAAAATGAAGGTAAATTTCCTAAAAGTATATAAAAGGGTGAGGTATCTTGGTAGAACAGATGGTGGTTGGCTATTCCCTTTAGTGGAGGGGTTAAGGACTCGAAGGCACAAGTATAAAATAAAGGGGACGAGAATCAAGAGTTACATAGGAATAAAGATTCTATGCAACATGTGGTCGGAATCTGGACTGTGCAACCTGTAGATGTGGTGAAGGCTTCACTCGAAGCCTTGAAGTGAGAAAAGCACCAATGCATGGTGGGGAAAATCTGCAAAAAGACCCTCAGAATCTAGAAAGTAACAAAGCATGTCTCTCATTGCCTGAGATTAGTTGTTGGGAGTCTTCGCCTCATCAATGGGAGAGAGATCAATGGTTCTTTATTGTTACATGTACTGATGTACAGTGACAATATTTTGTATGTAATTCAGCAAAGTTTTACTTTACATAGCATGATCCTAGATTAAGTACAAATTGTAGAGAAACAGTCCACTGAGACAATATACAAGAGTCTCCAGGATTTGGCACCATTCCAAGTCCAAGATGAAGGTACTTAAATCTTTACTTCAAAATACCATTGTTACATTGGTGTACCTGGTGAGCCCATTAAGCCAGTGTTACTGAAGTGATAAAAATACTGCAAAAGGATTTCATCAGCCACAAGTAGGAGGAGCAACACATTCCTCAGTAGCTATAATTTTGGGTGGGTAACATGCTTAAGATACTGATCCAGCCGATCATTGACTCAGAGATACAAGCTCAAATCCCAACACAAGTATGGAACTTAGATTCAAGTTAAATAAATCATAAATTATTATACATTCATGAATTACATTTCATTTATCAATTAAATACACTTGGAATAAAGCTTTTCAGCCATAATAATGACCAATAAAACCACTGCATATTGAAAGGGTTGTTCGACAGCATCGGAGCATTGCTGTGGCAGAGAGGTTGAGGACGTGATCTTTCTGTGCAGTAATCATTCCGTGATTCTGTACTACGCGAGTGACTTTTAGAGACAACTTTTGTTGAATTACACACATCAGCATGTATAATATTGTATTCCCTTATATAGTAACAGGTTAGAACAGCGTTTCTCAACCGGGGTTCCGCGAGAGGTCGCTAGGGGTTCCAAGAGAAATAGTGATAAATAGGCTAATCATATGTAAATGCATTTTTGAGTCATTTTTGCGTTTTGCATTATCAATAAACTTGAGAAAAACACAAGTTTTTTTTTTGTTGCTTAAACCAGTTATCAGAAAAATATATTATGTTTGCCTTATGAACTTTAAGATTAATAAAGATATATAATAATTTTTATGCAGGGGTTCCCTGAGACATGAAAATTATTTCAAGGGTAAAAAGGTTGATAAACGCTGGGTTAGAATCTTTCCAAATCCTAATACTTTACAGGATTTTTTTATTAATGCTGCAGGTGAAGATTACAGCATCGCATCCTCTGATGTCATCTTACTCGAAGGGGAAACCAGCAAAGCAGTGCCGATTTACCTCCTTAATGACGCCGTTCCTGAACTCGAAGAGTCATTTTATGTCAAGTTAATTAATGAAACCACAGGAGGAGCTGTGCTTGGAGGAATTACACTGGCAACAATTACAATTGAGGCTTCAGATGACCCTTATGGATCCTTTGGTAATGTGAAGAGTTTTGACATTAAATGGTTCTTGAAACGCACGATTAGTTTTTTTCCTCCCCAGAATCGAATAAACCCGCAGGAGGCATTGATCAAAGTTTAATTTGTGCATGGAATTAAGTGACAAATGTTACAAGTGTGAGTATGCCTCTCATGATTCTTCACCAAGATTAGTCAGTGGGTAAATTCTTCCTGCCAATGCATTACCTCACTGAAATTGACCCCTGAATTCAGAACTTAATCTCATCTGTCTGACAGAGCAACACGCTGCTACAAACTTATGTTCTTGAAGGGCTGTATTAAGAGTGCATTCTTCATAGACCAAACGTCAATTTAAAAACTTCACTAACATTGTGTGCAAATAAAAAAGACAAAGCCAGACACTTTTCATATTAAAAAAAAAGACACAAAGTGCTGGAGTAACTCAGTGGTTCAGGGAGCATCTCTGGAGAACATGGAAAAGTGATGTTTTAGGTTGGGATCCTTGTTGAGACTGAAGAAGGGTTCCGACCCAAAACCTCAGTTATTCATCTTCTCTGGAGATGCTGCCTGACTTGCTGAGTTACTCCAGCACTTTGTGTCTTTTTGTGTAAAGCAGCATCTGCAGTTCCTTGTGTCTATGTTTGTTTTCAAACCTTGGCTTCCTCTCTGGATCAGGAGCTGGGAATTTGCATACAACAGCTTTAACGCACAAATGAAAATAAAACAATGTTAATCATTGAGCCGAAAGGAAGGGGTGGTATTTGCTCCAATCAATGTCACTCCTGGTGGTTGCCAGAACCTCAGCTACTTCAGCAATGGCAGCAGCAGAAGTGATATATATTTGCAAATGAACCCCCAGAAATCCCCAAGCAGACAGCATGTAGCAAACTGTTGCTCGGACTGTTTTGCTTAAGTTGTTGGGCCTAATGAAGACCTTTTAATCATTGCTTTAAAATATCACTGTTGCACTCTATGGTAGAATTTGGAATTAAAGTTTGCAGTCATAATAGTGACCCATTAAACAACTGGATATTGAAAAATCTCATCTGGTTCATCGGGGGAGCAATCTAACCAGTGTGTAAATCCAGACGTACTGTTTTTTTCCCCTATCTGCTTCCCCTAGTCAGGGTCAGTTAAGAATGGGCAATAAATACAGGGTTACTAGTGATAACGATCCATGAATGAATACATGTAAAAGAAAATAAGGGGATGGGTGAATGTTGCATATACTCTTGCTCCCTTGTCTTGGTGCCTGTTAAGACAACAATGTCTTGGTTTTCTCAAAATAGGAAGGCATTAGTTGTGTGTTTAGTATAACTATGCACTTAATATTAAGAAATGTGTTAAAACTTGTATTGTTAAGGAAAGAGACTGTGGCAGAACGTTAATGGCTGTGGTGAACTATGCTCCTTGGTCATCAGCTAAGAATTTCCTCATGCATTGCTCCAATGAAGTGTTGAGGAAAATGTTATTTATACCTTATGTAAGAAGAAACTGCAGATGCTGGTTTAAACCAAAGATAGACACAAAAAGCTGGAGTAACTCAGCGGGACTGGCAGCATCTCTGGAGAGAAGGAATGGGTGACATTTCAGATCGAGACCTGAAGAAGGGTCTTGACCCGAAATGTCACCCATTCTTTCTCTCCAGAGGTGCTGCCTGTCCCGCTGAGTTACTCCAGCTTTTTGTGTGTAGCTTACTTAGACATTGGGTTGGCTAAGACCTTCTATGAGAAGACTGCCACATTTCTGTTGTCTTAAAGATCTATTTCTACAGTTTGTTTGAACACGTCCCATTAAACTTCTGCATAATGTACCTGGCTCTTCTTTGTAGGTAGGTTTGTGATATATGTCAGTGGAACAGGGAAAATTGTATTATTCCAGTGTGTCAGCAATTCTGCATTAGGATGGAGAGTGACACGGTTAATTCAGAGACTAGGGTCCTGAACTTAAAGAAAGGAGACTTTGAAGGTATGAGACGGAAATTGGCTAGGATAGACTGGCAAATTATACTTAAAGGGCTGACGGTGGAGATGCAATGGCAAAGATTTAAAGACAGCATGGATGAACTCCAAAAATTGTTCATCTCTGTGTGGCGAAAAAATAAAGGCGGCTCAACCGTGGCTAACAAGGGAAATCAAGGATGGTGTTAAATCCAAGGAAGAGGCATATCAATTGGCCAGAGGAAGCAGGAGACCGGAGGACTGGAAGAAATTTAGAACAACAGAGGAGTACAAAGGAGTTAAATAAGAGGGGGAAAAAAAGCATGAAAGAAAGCTTGAGGGGAATATAAAAACTGAGTCTAAAAGCTTCTTTAGATAAGTGAAAAGGAAAAGATTAGTGAAGCCAAATGTAGGTCCCTTACAATCAGAGACAGGTGAATTTATAATTGGGAACATGGAAATGGCAGAACAGTTAAACAAGTACTTTGTTCGTGTCTTCCTTAGTAAAGACAGAACCAATCTCCCAGAAATACTAGGGGAACGAGGATCTAGAGGGAGGGAGGAACTGAAGGGACTCCACATTAGCCAGGAATTGGTGTTAAGTAAACTGTTGGGACTGAAGGCAGATAAATCCTCAGGGCCTGATGTGCATCCCAGAGTACTCAAGGAGGTGACCCCAGAAATTGTGGATGCATTGGTGATCATTTTCCAATGTTCTCTTGACTCTGGATCAGTACCTGTGGATTGGAGGGTAGCCAATGTAAATCCACTTTTTAAGAAAGGAGGGAGAGAAAACGGGGAATTATAGACCAGTTAGCCTTACATCGGTGGTGGGGAAGATGCTGCAGTCGATTGTCAAAGATGTTATAGCTGCGCATTTGGAAAGCAGTGACAGGATCGGTCAAAGTCAGCATGGATTTATGAAAGGGAAATCATGATTAATCTTCTGGAATTTTTTGAGGATGTAACAAGTATTATGGATCAGGGAGAGCCAGTCGATGTGGTATATTTGGACTTTCAAAAATCCTTTGACAAGGTCCCACACAAGAGATTAGTGTGCAAAATTAGAGTACATGGTATTGGGGGTGGTGTATTGACATGGATAGAGAACTGGTTCACACACAGGAAGCAAAGAGTAGGAATTAATGGGTCCTTTTCAGAATGGCAGGCAGTAACTAGTGGGGTGCCGCAAGGCTCGGTGCTGGGACGCCAGTTATTTACAATATAATCGATTTAGACGAGGGCATTAAATGTGACCTCTCCAAGTTTGCAGATGACACAAAGCTGGGTGGCAGTGTGAGCTGCGATTTGGATGTTATGAGGCTGCAGAGTGACTTGGATAGGTTGGGTGAGTGGACAGAGGCATGGCAGATGCAATGTAATGTGGATAAATGTGAGGTTATCCACTTTGGTGGCAAGAACAGGAAGGCAGATTATTATCTGAATGGTGTCAGATTAGGAAAAGGGGTGGTGCAATGAGACCTGGGTGGGCTTGTACATCAGTCACTGAAAGTAAGCATGCAGGTACCGCAGGCAGTGAAGAAAGTTAATGGCATGTAGGCCTTCATTGCGAGAGGATTAGAATTTAGGAGCAAGGAGGTCCTACTGGAGTTCTACAGGGCCCTGGTGAGACTGCACGGAGTATTGTGTGCAATTTTGGTCTCCTAATTTGAGGAAGGACATTATTGCTCTTGAGGGAGTGCAGCGTAGGTTCACCAGGTTAATTCCCGGGATGGCGGGACTGACATATGATGAAAGAATGGGTCCACTAGGCTTGTATTCACTGGAATTTAGAAGGATGAGAGGGGATTTTTTTCGACACATATAAAATTCTTAAAGGATTGGACAGACTAGCTCTTAGGGCTAAAGGAATTAAGGGAAATGGGGAAAAATCAGGTACTGATTTTAGCTGATCAGCCATGATCATATTGAATGGCGGTGCTGGCTCAAAGGGTCCATTTTTCTCTGTGCTGATGTGGCCATAAGCCTTCCTTCAGGTCACGGGTTCTACATGTTTCTGGCATGCTGCCTATTTTAGACTTGAAGGTAACGTGGCTTAACATCTCATTTGATTAGGCAGCACATTGAGCAATGCAGAAATTCTTTAAAACAACACTGAAACATTAGCCCAGATTGTGCTTGAAGTCTGTAGAGGTGTTTGAATATGCAGCCAGCTCACATAATGCTAACAATAAAGATAATGTGGAGTGTTATTCTCACCATTTTAACCTTTTTCGCAGAGTACTCAAATCAGATTATTGTAATACATTAATTGGTTTGCAATCTTAAGAATTTAAAATGAAATTAATCCTAAAAGTTTTTTTTTTAATAGTTTTCGAAGGGACAGAATTTACTGTTGCAGAACCGGAATCTAAAACCACAAAGATAAATCTGCCAGTTGTTCGAAATGCTGGGACACTTGGTAATGTCACAGTCCATTGGGTTGCCACAATGAATAAGCAAGAAATTACCAGCGATCTCCGGGAGACTTTGGGAGAGCTGATTTTTGCTCCAGGGCAAACTATTCAAACTTTGCAATTGGAACTTCTAGCAGATGATATCCCTGAAATTGAAGAGGTAAGGATAGTGAATTTATTCAGAATATCACACTCTTAGTGAAAGTAGACATTTTCAAAGGGATCCCACAAGAAAATGCACCTACGAGGCATTAAATCATCCCTCAAAATGTGGATTGATCTCAGTGCACAATGACCTGCGGTGATTTTATTTTTGCTGTTAGAATATTGATCCTTACCACAGATAATAAAGTTAAATGGACAATTAACTTCCAGACTTTGCTAGCGGTGCATTGTAGATGGCTGTTTGATTAAAATCAAGAAAGATTGTTTATTAGGGACAAGAATCTCAATTATACATAAGATAATGATTGATAAGCCAACCTAGCCATTGTTGGCCACTCGATCAATAGATGGCCAGTTTTTCATTGTTTCATGGTCAGTTTATTGTCGCATGTGCCAATTAAGGTTCAGTGAAATTTGAGTTACCATGCAGCCATACTAATTGAAAAGCAACAAGACACACAACCACATAAAAGTTAACATAAACATCCATCACAGTGGATTCCACATTCTCACTGTGATGGAAGGCTATAAAGTTCAATCTTCTTCCTCTTGTTCTCCCACGGTCAGGGCAGTCAAACCATCCGCAGTCGGGGCGATCAAAGCCCCCGCAGCCGACGATCGAAGCCCCCTTCAGGGTGATCAAAAGTCCCACGTCGGGGCGGTTGAAACTCTCTCTGCAGCATGGAGCTCCTGAGTCGGCCTCTTCTTACCAGAGACTGCGGGCTTCATAATGTTAAAGTCCACAGGCCCCGCGGTTGGAGTTTCGATCCACAGCAAAGGGATCGCAAGCTCCGCGATGTTAAAGTCCCGCAGACTCCCGCGGCTTGGAGCGTCGGGTTGGTCCCCAGGAAAGGCCGCCAACTCCACAATGTTAGGCTGCAGTGGGGACGGAGATGCGATACGGAAAAAACTTGCATCTCCGTCAAGGTAAGAGATTGATAAAAAGTTTCCCCAAACTCCCCCCCCCCCCCCCCCCCACTCCCCCCACATAAAACAAACCAATGAAACACTAAAGCATACTTTTAACACATACTAAAAATAACAAAACAAAAAAGGACCGCCACCCGGTCGGTGTTCGCAATAGATGGACAGTTTTTTAGTATGGACTGGCATTTTAATAAGATATAGGTAGATTGGTGAGGATTTCATGAATTATGTTATTATTTAAACATGTTATTGAAATTGTGAAAGTAATTTTTGTTGAGTTGGTGATACACTTGTGTACCTGTTAGGAGGTAATTAATAGATTCTGTGAATTTACGTAATCCAAAGTAGTCTCTGGATCTTTAAAAAATCCATTCTTATCCAGAATGTGTTCCTCCTCTTTCGAAGGGAATCTTCAAACCATTTGTCAAAAATGGGAACAAACTTTCAATGTATAGAGAGGGAAGCAGTTTGTTACCTTTCCATGATGGTAGGCTTGAAAAGTTGTGATGCCCAGGGCAGCATTTGACTGAATAGGCATCAAAGAGCCCGAGTAAGATTAATGTCAATGGGCAACAGGGGGAACAACACTCAATGGTTGAAGTCATCTTGCACAATGGAGATGACTCTGGTTTTTGGATGTCAAACATCCTAGTAGCGTTCGGGTCCCCCACTATCTGTACTTACTTCATCAATGACCAGTGCTCATAATTAAAACAAAACATTAAACATCAGAGTACAAATGTACAATAAAGATTAAAATATGAGCCAAACCCAGTTGCATCCAAGGACCACCATAGCTTACCAATGAAGAATACTTTGGATGCTAGACATCTGTAATGAAAAGTGAAATGCTGGATATGCAGAACAGGTTAGAGATGGGGCTAGAGTTAAAATTTGCCAAATACTTTTTCTACGAGGACTTGTTAGTCACCCAGTCTTCATATGTTGGCAACGGGTCTATAGTCATAGAGCTGTAGAGCTATACAACACAAAAGCAGGCCGTTCGGCCCATCTTGTCCATGCCAACCAAGCATGATCCACAAAACCCTTCTGATCCATGTTTCTGTTCAAATGTCTTTTAAAAGCTGTATGTGTATCCATTTATTTGGTTTTTGCTGGCAGTCCTTCCTGATACAGACTACCCTCTGAATGGAAAAAGTTGCCCTGAAGTTCCATTTAAATGTGTCCCCTAAGCATTGGGGAAAAGACTGAGGCTGCACTTTATCCATGCCCCTCATGATCTTTTACACGTTAATAAGATCACCCCTCAGCCCCCTACACTCTAAAGAAAAATGCCCCAGCCTCTCCAACCTCTTCCCATAACTTGAGCCCACAAGCCCAGGTAACATCCTGCTGAATCTCTTCTGCATCTTTTGCAACTTAATAACATCTTTCGTGCAGCTGGGCGGTTACAATCACCCACAGTACTTCAAATGAGGCCTCACCAATGACGTTCAACTGCATCCTGATCTGCAACTTTATCCTGATCCATACCCATCCCAATTTTGGCAAGCATGCCAAAGGTCGTCCTCACCCAAACTGTCCACGTAACTCACCACTTTCAGGGAATCAATCACTTGAGCTCACTGTTCAGCAACACTTCCAAGGACCCTCACATTAACTGTGCAAGTCCTGCCCTTGTTTGCCAGACCAAAGTGCAACATCTCGCACTTGTCATTTGCCATTCTTTGGCCCACCTTTCAAACCGATCTAGATCCCGTTGTGAACTTGCATAGCTTTCCTCACTGTCCACTATATGATCAATTATGGTGTAATCTGCAAATGTACTAAATAAATGTACATCAGCCACTCCAGTCTTCTAGACCTTCACCTGCGACTAAATTGATCTGTATATCTCTGCAAATGTCTCCACAATTTTGTCCTTAGCTTTCCACAAAGTCTGAGGATATACTTGTTCAGGCCCTTGGGATATATCCATCTTAAAGTGCTTTAAAACTACCAATACCTCCTCTTTGGTCATTTGTATATGACCTAAGACTTCACAACTCCTTTGTCTCCAATGCTTAGCTTCCATGACCATCCTTCCTGTTGCTGATTTCTGCTTGAATGATTTCCCCCAAGAGTACCCTCTCTCAGAATTGTCATTCTGTTGCCCTCATTAAAAAGGCACCACCCTCCTCTTGGGTCCCAACCCAAAACATTGCCCAACCACGTTCTCCAGAGATGCTGCCTAAACTACTGGTCTCTCTCCTCTCTCTGCTGTGCACTTGCTAGACCTGTCTGCTAATCTTTCTCTCTTTGTCAACAGCATTTTCCTCCAACTTCTCTTCTGCCTCCTTCCTGGTCTGGGAACCTCCCCCTGCCAATGTCGTTTAAACCCTCCTGAGTTGCACAGGCAATTCTTCCTCCCAGGATATTGGTTCCCTCTCAGTTCAGGTGTAACCCATCTCTCTCCAGTACGGATCGGTGACTATTTTTCTTTTTAGTCCCCTCTGCCCATGAAATCTGTGGAATTCATTGCCGCAGACGTCTATGGCACCAGAGTCATTGGGCATTTTTAAAGCGGAGATTGACAGGTTCTTGATTAATAAAGGCGTCAAAGGTTACAGGGAGAAGGCAGGAGAGTGGGGTTGAGTGGGAAAGATAGATCAGCCATGTTACAATGATGGAGTAGAGGGGCTGAATGGCCTAATTCTGCTCCTATGACATATGAAAATCAATGATACCATGAGCAATATTAAATGCCCAATGGGGAAAGTGCGTGTGGGTCAAATGGGATCCAGTGGTGTGAGGGTGAATGTAGGATGTCCAGTAGGGTCTGAAGTAAGGGGTGGAAGTCTGATCAGGACCAGCTGAGCAGAGGTCGGTTGAATGGGTTCCTGAGTTCAAGAGATTCACAGATTGGGGCTTGGTTGAGAGGAAATCATTGGATGGTCAGTGAGTGAGGAGAAAGGATGGCGAGGAGTCTGCATGGTGCTTTTGGGCAGTGGAAATGAGGTGAACGTAACAGTTCATCTGTAGGGGCCCCTAACTAAATTGTGCTTCCAGCATTGGTCTTGGATAGCACAGGAGGCTCCCTCTAAATTATGTTGCTATTAAAACCCACTGGGAGAGCCTAGCTGATTACACACTTTTTAGTAATGTGATCTAATTTCTCAGCCATTGGTTTAAAAGAGCATTGAATGGGGAATGGTGCCATTTACACAGATATCTCATCATTGCTGCAAACGCTATTTGGACTCAAATTTCTCAAACAACCCAGAAATAACCAGAATCCTGTTCTGTTCTGGAAATGACTAAATTAAATCAAGCAATCCTTCTGCATTGTTCCTTGCTACAAACAGACAGGAATTTCACGAAATTAAAGATTTAGTTATTTGCCAGGACGCTTAAATCTAGGTGAATGTTATTACTTTTCAAAAATATAATTTTGACATCAGTTTCATCGTGGCCCTGTAAACAGTTTTAAAAATGAACCTTCTTTTGCAGGTCATTCAAGTGAAACTTACTCATTCTACTTATGGGAGCTCGATTGGGAGAAACAATGTTGTGAATATTATTGTTCCAGCAAATGACAACCCACACGGCACTGTTCATTTCACACACACTGTTTACAGAGTTCAGGAGCCGCTGGAAAGAAACGCCAGAGCAAATATTACAGTGGCAAGAAGGTGTGCTAAATATTGTGGAAGTTTATCAATTAAGTTGTTGTTTTGTGAATTTTTGGCTATAATGTGGGTTCAATATCTCAATATTATTGTACTAAAGTTGACAACACTTGCTTGTAACAGGGAATAGACGAAAGCATGAGGGGAGTGGGGGGGGGGGGGGGGGGGGGGGGGGCGGGGGGGAATTGGGGGAGGAGAGGTGTTGCACCAATGCAAGAGAGGTTTGGACCCAACAGGTCCACTTGGTCTAGTGTGCTATAAAACTGTTGCAGAAACAAACTCTCCATCAAAAGGCAGAAAAACTATCAAGTTCTTTGAAGAATTCTGAATGCCCTTGTAAACCAAAAAGTATTCAAAAATACATCACGATGTTAAATATCATGAAGGAATGCAAATAAATACATTACAGATCAACTTTAAAGTGATTTCAAATAGTTAAACCAATGACGGCAACTCAATTAATTTTGAAGAAATGTACATAACCTAAGACCAACTTGCTGTTCTTGCATCAATTCTAACCCCCACAGGTTCAATGAATAGAATTCCATTATGGATCTGGGAAATTGCAGCAGATTCAGGTCCTTGTATATTATATCATCAGGCCATCCACATCAGTGTGCAGTCAGAGAATTGCGGATCAAGTTTTGGATGCAAATTTTTGCATGGGAATCCAGTGCCAACGTTGTGCTCCCTGGCAATTCCCAGCAAGTTCCATTTATAAAAATACACTTATGTTAGCCGTTTTCATCTATTTCCTTCAATATTACCTTTAGCTGTATTTTGCTACCAGCCCGTCCTTTAACTTAATTGATATTTATTTATGCTTACAATTTGTTGCCGAGAAACTTATTAATCACCAGTGCAAAGACTTCACAAGAATGAATTGTGGATACAGAGTTCAGCATACTGAAGCAGTGATATAGGACAATTAATATAATAAACCAGGATTGAACTTCTAGGCATATAATGAGCATGGGTTCTCTCCATTAAGTATTCCAGGACCCCTGTCATCTCTTGTAATCACTTTATTGCCATGGTTAAGTTTTAAATGCAGAAAATGCTGAGAGCAGTATCCATAGACAAAGCATCTTCAACTGCTTCTTCAAGATCTTCCATCATTGGTCAGATAGTGGATAGGTACTGATGATTGCACGTAGTTTATCTCCATTCTCAATCCCTCATCAAATAAAGCAGTCCAGGCCTTCACATAGCAATGAACATTACTAGATTATTGTAAAAATCTGTTTAGTTCTCCAATATCCTCCATTGAAGAAAATCTCCAGGCTTTTGTGACTCCAGACCCATGATGTTAGCTCTTCAATGCCTTCTCTATTGAAAGGTAATGCAAAATGGACAATTTATGCTTGCATTGTCCACATACTGTGAATAAATCAAAATTAATAGTTTGAGCCATTGAGATTTTTGTATAGTAATGTATTTTTTATTTAACTTTGAGTACAATATAAATGAACTTGTTGGTTTTATGTAGGCACATTCATCTTTAATCACTAGTACAAAGACTTCACAAGAATGAATTGTGGATATAGAGTTCATTAAAGATGAGAAGCTTTGCTGCATTGTGGCTGTGAAACTTAACTGTTGGCATGAATGTAATAATGCTTTTATTTAACGATTTTTTTGTCCTGTAACTGAATATTTCTTTTGGATTGTGGAACAATAATCTGATTTGAACTAGATTCAATGAGTAAATATGGTCTCTGTTAACGTTTTCTGATGCTGTTCAACTGTGTTTTGTTTTCCATGTAGTGGAGGTCATTTTGGGCAACTGCGATTACTTTACAGCACCTCTGAAATTGATGTTTTGGATCTTCGGACAAAAAGTGGGCAGGATCTGCTCTCTTACTATGACTCCCCTGTTCCTGGGCTTGCAGAAGGACCACCTATTTTCCAGCCGGACGTTTCTCAGGAGATAAATGCTTTACACGCATGTGCAGCTTCTTGTCTCAAAGAACAAGCTTGTGTGGCTTTCTCATTCACTGATATCTTTGGACAGGCCAATTGTTCTTGGATTGTTTCATCATCTGATATATTGGTTCCCAGCATAGAATTCGCAACATATCGCAAGAATATTTCCAGTGTCACCACCCTGCTGAGTAATCGGGCCACTGCTGGCTCTGATTATGAACCAATCTCTGGAGTATGGGCTATGATGCATGAAGGAGATGCGTTTGCTAATCTATCAGTTTTAATACAAACTGATGCTGTAGCGGAACTTGATGAAAAATTTGCCATTTCGCTTTTAAATGTGGAACTGCTGAATGTAAAGGTTATTCCAGAAAACCAACCTACAGTTGGCCAACCAAACATCTCAACTGTTATCATAGCCATGAATGGAGATGTATTTGGCATCTTTCTGTTTTCCATTGCAAACATTAATGCCACGGAGAAAGGAAGTTACCTTGAAGTAAGAGAAGAAACTCGGCTGACAATACAGCTTGTGGTGGACAGGAGTGGTGGAAGTCTTGGTGAGGTGACCGTGGAGTGGAGTGTAGTTGGCGGCACAGCCAGAAAGAACATTGATTTCATTGGTGATGGTGAAATATTGACATTTGCAGAAGGTAGGACGGATGTATACATGTAAATACTCCTCTGAAAATAAGCATGCTATTTGCATAAATGTTAAATGCTTAAAATACAGAAAGATCTTCCTTTGATCAGAGATGCTAATCCATCTGCTTGTTCTGTTTCATATTAACTACAAAATGGATATGCTTAACATGAAGTATATTTTTGATTGTATATTTCTTTCCTCATACGGTGGGATTGTAACTTATTATTTTTGCCGAGTATAGTTCCTCTGTCCCTCTCTTCCCCTCCCCTTCCCAGTTCTCCCTCTATCTTCCTGTCTCCACCTATATCCTTCCTTTGTCCTGCCCCCTGACGTCAGTCTGAAGAAGGGTCTCAACCCGAAACGTCACCCATTCCTTCTCTCCTGAGATGCTGCCTGACCTGCTGAGTTACTCCAGCATTTTGTGACTAAATACCTTCGATTTTTGCCTAGTAAATCGCAAAACAAATTTCTTGTAATTTGCATTCCAAGTCTGAGTTTTGAAGTTGATAAATTATATTTGGATATTTCTTTAATTTTTAATTTACAGACCAAACAAGGACATTGGGGCCAATGGGTCCAAGGCACTACTTTTGTTCCACATGAGTCCCCCTGACACCAATATATCCTTCTCTGCCTTTTACCCTTGGAAAAGTAACGATAAAAAAGTAGATGTCAGAATGTATTTTGCACCTGTGGCTATTTACCTGCTGATCTAATTCGACTTCTGCAACACAGCAAAACTTTAAAGGCGTGGATCAGGAAGGAAAAATGCAAAAAGGACAGATTTTAAATTGTCTTGGACGGAACTTTGCAGTAAAAGTGACACAAACTGCATTTCAGTTTCTTTGCATTTCTCTTGCAGGCGAGAATAAAAGAATTGTCACGTTAATAATCGTAGATGATGAAGAACCAGAAGATAATGAAACCATTGTAGCCCGTTTAACACGCACTGAAGGTGGCAGTCGTATTCTACTCAGTTCCGACACTGTCACTATAGTCATCCTAGCCAACGATTATGTTGCAGGAGTAGTTAACTTTCAGGCATCCTCTCTATCAGTCACTGGACAGGAAGGTGGGTTACTGTGTTTAATGACACCACTCCTAATAATCCTCATCAATTTCTACAGTGCCGCAGCATTTCTAAGCCAGACTTTTTGTATCCTAACCATGACAATTTTTTATTAAGAATATTGGAGGATAGAATAAAAAAATAATTCTATGTGTATGTAAAACGATGAATTTTGTAACAATTTAATTTTTATTTTATCCTCCTGTAATGTGCTACAATGAATGGCGCAACTTTAAGATTTGAAAATTATCTTCACCATTTTATAAACAGCAGTATATCTTGCAAATGATGAGAAAATTAAGGACAATTACATCCAGGATTAACGTAAAATAACAACGATTGTGCACCAAACATCGTGGAAAGCGAACCAGAGTGTTATTGCTTTTATGCTACTTTGGACCAGAAACAGGATGCATCTTCCTTAATGGCCTGTTGAAAATTAGAAATTGAGGAGATATTAATATCACTTTTCCTGTACGACATTTTGACAGGAGAAAAGTACTTTCTGAGGAACAATCCAAGATTTGATTCTTTTTTTTGGATTTTTGCCCAGGTGGTTATATATTCTCCTGTCAAGAGATTATTATAAATCATGTTTGACAAACATATTTTGAATTCATAAATAATGTTCTTGACTATTGTTTAATTTTATACCAGTGTTTGTTGTTGCTCAATTTGTTTGGAGAAAATAATGGTGGTGATAATTATTGATTGATCAACATGATTTATAATATTTAAGAATGCTGAAGTGGCCATCTATAATTGTCATTTTTTCCAGAGGCATATTTAGAAGCTGTTCCTTCGTCCAACTATAAAACAATAAGTAAAACTTGATAATGCCTTTCTATGTAAAAATTGAATGGAAGCATTAACTATGCAGTTCTCTCCCACCCCATGCACAAACTAATATTAATACTTACGTAAAAATATGAGATTATTACAGATGGCTCCATTAAATCACCTTTTTAAAGGCTTTACTGATGGGAGTTTTATTTTACATGGTGTGTCTTTGCATTAATGCTTCTGATTTGTCCGTCATGGTGGCAATTGAAGCACAACCCTGATTGATCAAAAAGAACCATCAATGTTGGTTAACTTTCAAAATGTATTGGCTTTTAAATAGTTGTTAAAGAAATGTTAATTTTACTACTGTTCCTTTTTACACAAAAGAAACCTACATATATTATGACTTGCCTATCCAACAATCCACAGATAATTATTGAAGTGTGATTTTGGAGGTGGATGGATGTAGTGATCAGAAGACTCCAAAAAACAGACACAATCGTGTTGAATTTGTATGCTGATGTTCTTCTGATTTGAAAGTAATTACAACCTGGAATAGCATCTGATAGTTGTTTTTTTTACTTCCACATAAGATTCATGAAACAAATCAGGACCTATTTCCTAACTTGATTGTAATTTATTTCATTACATAATCATTCTTTGAATGAGATGACCAATGATGTCCAATGTCTTTTCAGAATTGTAGCAAACATTTAAGATCCCGTGGTATTATTTTTTAAAAAAATTCCTCTCCCCCTCCCCCACCCCCCAGACAGAATACTTTTGTTGTTGCTTTCATAACAACAGAATATATCACACATTGAAAACAATTAATTGTGAAGCACTGTGGAGCATTAGAATAAAATAAGTTCTGTATATATGGGAATATTATTATGAAAGATACTAAATTTTCCACAATATTCTATGAATTTCAATAGAATTATATTTTCAAGACATATTAAGTGTGACCTGTTGGTTATTTAAAAAGTAATTCAAAGAGTAAATTTTCTCTTGGAACTATGCAAATTCCATTGAATGAAAAGGTCAAACAGTTGTAGCGATGATGTGTATAATTTGTGATTGTGTTCTTGGAGAACGGGGATACCTGCCTTGAGCAAAGCACAATGTCAGACTTGTTCTTGTTCTTATGCCATTCAATGTTGTATTCCAACACCGGTATTTGAAATGTGAGGATTTTTTTCTGCGATTTTAATTTTGGGTGCAATTTAAAAGCCAATGCAATACTGTGTGTTCTGACAATGCAAAGCTGTTTGCAGAAGTTTATAATCCCAATTTTAACACCATGAAAACAATGATTATATAATTGCAATACTTTGGGAAACTTATAAACTTTATATATTTATTAATACGACATTTGATATGTAAATGTAAAAATCGAAAGGATTTATTTTGAGCAGAATTACAGACAGATTTGTCTGATTCATTTAAATAATTTAAAACATTTAAAGAGTTTTAATATATTTCAGAAGTATTTCTTTCATATTTTGTCAGCTTAATTTTAATATCACTTACTATTTTTGAGTATCTTGCACTGTTTTCTATAATTGTTAAACATTTGTTCTTGATTTTTTTTCAGCAAAAAAAATCTTCTGCAAAGTAGAACTATTCAATGTATTTTTTTATTGATTGATGTTTTTTGTTTTATGGCTTTCACCCACATTAATTTTAAATGAGCATTATTTTCAAGTGAAACTAATTTGCCTTCTAATTTTGTGATTGTTCAAACCCTTTCTTGTTTTTCTTTGCACAAATCAATGTTTAACATTTACATAATCTTTTGACTTTTCAGGTAGAGGCAACTGTGTAAATTTTCTTGCATGCTTTTCATGTGGTTATGCAATGTAAATGTTTTTTTGCATGCACTATCATAACATACTGTAGCTGCTACACACAGCATGCCAATTTTCCATTGTAATACAACAACAAATATTTTAAATCGAGAAGATTCAGAAATTAATAATTCAAACTACTTTTGTGTTGTCTTCTGGTTTAACTTTAACTTTTAAAGGTTTAACTTTGCTGGAAATTAAACTGTAGTGAAGTTAATTGCATGTATCATTGCATGATGCTTTTGGCCAGTTGTCAGCTTATATTTTGCTCTTTGAGCTGAAAAGAACTGTAAATATTAAAGCCATTTCAGATGTTAACACTTGAATGTATAAGGCAAAATATATTTACTGGTTGGAGTTCACGAAGAAACCATTAGTACGGAGTGTTTTTACTGAAAATGCAATGTACCCTTTGTATTTCCTTCATGTGCATGTTCAGCATGGTTTCTTTGAATTGTGTTTGCAATTAGGAATGCAGCACATAAAGATGTTTGGATTGTTTTCAATCCTGCAAGCATGAGTATGTGAACAAGAGCAATGACTAAACATGGATGAATATAAAATATTACAGTTTTGACATGAATTATTAGATCATGTTTCAATGGCGTGGTTTACTTCATTTCAACTTTTTAAAAACTTTTATCTGATCCCCTTGCTCCACAGTATTTTGCCCTTTGTCTTTCTCATCTCTGACTCATCTACTCATTTGAATCCTTCTTGTCCACTGCAAACATACTTTTGAAGCAATGCCCACTGCTCCCCTTCCACCTCCACACTGATTACATTCTTATTGGAGATTCAGCCACAAAATGGCTGATTTTCCATTTCATAATCTAACTGGATTTCTGACCAGGCTTAAAAGGATGAATGGCTTACACTTATCATTGAGTTCTTATGTTCTCATTTGCACTGAAATTAACGTTGATCTTGTCTCCCCTTGCTCTCCCCTAAATTAATTTACTATTTTTCCACTCCATGAAAACGCGTCAATCCAAATTTTATTACCACTTGCTATCTTTACAGAATGTTTACGTGCACCTACTAATAATTCTCACTTTCCAAGTATTTTATGACCTTGCAAATAATTATTTTGAATTTAAAAAAAAGTTCCATCCATAACTATAGGCTAAAATGACTGCTTAGAATTTACTGCTAAAGTGTTGTAAATTATATTGTAAGTTTTCTTTGGTAACAAAAAAAAAATTTGTTCACTTCATGTTATGAAAAAGTACACTTTTTGTACATTTTGTAAGTTGAGCAAAAGATTATTTTCCCAGTTTTCACATTGCTTCTGTTCAATGGAGTACAAATTTATGGGAGGACTGTGACACTGCAGTTTTGAATTTTAACTTTTCTTCCTTTAAACGTGATGGAAGTTCAGAACATGGTTGTGAATTTATCCTCTGGACGTGTGTAGGAAGTTAGCTTATGAAGAGGCATTTTAAGTTTAGGAAGCTTCTTAGCTGTTGGGCCTGATCTCTCCTGCTGTGTTTGCAAGATCTGCCTGTTGCCATATTCTGAACCCCTGCCAATTGCCCCACTTGCTGTCTCTGCAGCCATACATTCACCTGTGAATACTGATCTCTCAATCACTCCCTCATTCACTGAGGACCTCTGCTGCTGATATTTTCATCTGCCAATTTGGCTAGCTTGTTACCTACCGCGTGTTGCTAAATTTGTGTGGTTATATACTGTGATAAATTTGTCAGCAATCTTGCTGTAATGGGTTTTCAAAGTGCTCTCTAAATATTAGGGCCCAATGTGCAACAGCTGATGCATTCAAAAATCAGTGCCCATTAAATGCCATTGTGCTATTTTATTCTGTTTAGAAATAAACAGTAGTTTAAATCATTTAATTTTGTAGTTATTTTAGATTGTGAACTTTCTAAGTTGAATCTCTTCATAAATTGTCAATTTTTGGTGGATTTTATTTCCTGGAATGTATTGATGCTGACATTGTCCACTGTGAGTCTGAAGCAGGAAGTGTTGTATGATTTTCTGTTATACTTATCGTGTTTCGCAAGGGTCAGAAAATAAGTCATTTATATTCAAATCTGCAGAGTTCAGTTGCAAACTTGGGGGAAAAAAAAGAAAACAGATTTATTATTATAAATATATTTAATCTTATTCTACTGAAGCATTATGAAAACAAAAATAAATTGCTCAAACATTGGTATTTGGAAAGCAATGCTTTCCTAGATTTAATATTTAATATTTGAAATTGGTATTTTTGTGAAATGTAAGTTGAACATTTAAGGACTGCAAGGTCAAGTAAATACTTGTTATTTATCATTTTATCTGCATAATGTTGCATGATGTGTTTGATTAATTAACCAAATGAATGATGCATGTCTGATAAATTTGCCGCTTTTTCTTGGTAGGAAGTGGGTTGAAGGTCCAATGTGATTCTGATTCTTAATTTTCAGGAGAAACTTTGCTATTCTGGATTGAGAGGAGTTCACCAGGAAGTGGAAACATTACTGTTGACTGGGAAATTAATGGGCAGTTTGTCCAGCAAAATTTTGTGGATATTCGAGGGACCGTCTTGCTCTCTGAGGTAAATAAGTATTCTCTATGTTGGTATTTGCTACTTTCTCTGGATGGGCAACTACTATTTATTGGAATAAAAAATTAAAGTTGCTAGACTTCCAAAATGAAAGAGGAAATGTTGGATGCAGGTCAGGCAGCATCAGTGGGGAGGGAAGCTTTTACAGACCAAAGATCTTTCATTAGAAATTGGGAAGTGAGAAGACAACCATGTTTTAAGTTGCAGAGAGGCAAAGTGTTGGAGAGAACAGTGAGAATCTGTGTAGCAGAGTGCAGACTGATAATGTCAAAATAACAATTAGAACAAAATGTTGCAGAGCCAGATGGAAAAACACAAATTGAAAAAGGTACAGGTATGGGGATATACCCAATTATTTTCCATATAAATTATAAACAGTAACAGAAATTGTTGGGAATACTCATTGGTTTGATGGAATCTATAGAAAGAGAAACAGAGTTCATATTTTAGGTTGAAGACCCTTTGTCAAAACTCTTGACCTGCTGAATGTTCCGAAGATAGACACAAAATGTGGGAGTAACTCAGCGGGACAAGCATCATCTCTGGTAAGAAGGAACCTTCCACCATCACCCTCTGCTTCCTTCCATAATGCCAATTTTCTTTCTCTCCTTGGATCCCATGCGAGCTAACCTTGGGTCAAGACCCTTCATCAGAGATGCTGTCTGTCCCGCTGAGTTACTCTAGCATTTTGTGTTTATCTATGGTTTAAACCAGCATTTGCAGTTCCTTCCCACACCAAACTGCTGAATGTTCCACCGGATTTTCATATTTCCAGCATTTGCAATTCTTTGTTTTTTGATAGATTATAATATTTGTATGAATGTGATTACAATGGTGACATATATTTCTACATTTGATTAAGAATATTTTTGGACTAAAACATGAAATTGGAAATGTTTGTAACACGGTTCTGCATGGTAGGCTGCTTGGAATGTTAGATCGCATGGGATCCAAGGAGAGATAGAAAATTGGCATTATGGAAGGAAGCAGAGGATGATGGTGGAAGGTTGCTTCTCAGACTGGAGGCCTGTGACTAGTGGTGTGCCTCAGGGTTCGGTGCTGGCCCCTTTACTGTTTGTCATCTATATCAATGATTTGGATGAGAACATACATGGCAGAATTAGCAAGTTTGCTGATGATACAAAAGCAGGTGGTTTTGCAGAGAGTGAAGATGGTTGTGAAAAATTGCAGCAGGATCTTGATCGATTGGCCAGAAAGGCTGAGGAATGGTTGATGGAATTTAATACAGAGAAACACGAGGTGTTGCATTTTGGGAAGTCTAACATAGGCAGGACCTACACAGTGAATGGTAGAGCTTTGTGGAGTGTAGTAGAGCAGAGGGATCTAGGAGTGCAGGTGCATGGTTCCTTGAAGATCGAGTTGCAGGTAGATAAGGTGCTCAAAAAGGCTTTTGGCACATTGGCCTTCATCAATCAGAGTATTGAGTATAGAAGTTGGGAGGTCATGTTGCAGTTGTGAGGACGCATTGAGAGTATTGTGTTCAGTTCTGGGCACCATGTTATAGGAAAGGTGAATCGAGGACCAGAGGACATACGTTTAAGTGAAGGGGAAAAGATTTAATAGGAATCTGAGAGGTAGCTTTTTCACACAAATGGTGGTGGGTGTATGGAACAAGCTGCCAGAGGAGGTAGTTGAGGCTGGGGGATATCCTAACGTTTAAGAAACAGTTAGACAGATACATGGATAGGAGAGGTTTGGAGGGATATAGTCCAAATGTGGGCAGGTGGGACGAGCGTAGCTTGGACATGTTGGACATGTGGGCAAGTTCATAAGTTGGATCGAAGGGCCTATTTCCACGCTGCATCACTCTATGACTCTATAACTAGCCGTAGTCAAATTTCAACACTAGTTCAGCAATTAAATTATTTGGTTTATGGTAGTTTAGACATTCTGTGCAAGACTAGAATCATGAGAGTGCACAATATCACTTTCTTGCAATTTGTGGAACTGAATTTAAGTAATGAATTACTTTACGGGATGCAATGGGAAGCAATGACCAGTGAAGGTGCTAATTTCGTATTTAAAAATCCACTAGTTCAGGAAAAGGATCTTTCCACTTGTTGTCAGCAGGTGACTGGTCTACTTGTAACTAAACTCGTACTTTAGTTTAGTTTAGAAATACAGCGTGGAAACAGGCCCTTCAGCCCACCGGGCCCATGCCGACCAGCGATCTGCGCATATTAACACTACCCTGCTCACACTGGGGATATTGTTTACATTTACCAAGCCAATTTATCTACATACTTGTACGTCTTTGGAGTGTGGGAGGAAACCAAAGGTCTTGGAGAAAACCCATGTGGTCATGGGGATAACGTAAAAACTCCATACAGACAACACCCATAGTTGGGATTGAACCTGAGTCTCTGGCGCTGTAAGCGTTGTAAGGCAAAAACTCTACCGCTGTGCCGCCCAAGGTTGTGTGTACTGAGATTGAGGTACTGAGCCCAAGGTACTGAGGTTGTCTTTGAAACCTGTTGGAGTTGTTTTGCAATTCAGGGCATCCAGCGAATAGAAAGGGTATATTTAATGTGACTTTTTCAAAATTAACATGATATCAAGGAAAATAGTCGAGAAACAGTATTTCAAATTTTGTTGTAGTGTGCTACCTCAGTGGGAAAGGTAACAAAATTACATGAATCATTTTACTCACACTATTCTGCATGTAGTTTCAATGGAGCTATCCTAAAACTGGAATAGAGGTTTAAAAAAAATCTGGCAACACATTGAACACTTATTGACATTAGTATCATCGAAAATACATGTTCAAATTTTAGATACTGCCTTGGACGTAAAGTTCTGATACATGGTCTTCTCTTGAAATATTAACTTGCAGTGACTATGTCTTTGCAGTGACTATGTCATTTTAGCACTTTGTGTCTGTATTTAAAATTTTTGGTACTTTCTGATTTCTTTATATTTTAATAATACTTTTTTATTAGACTGAGCCTTTTGAGCAGAGGACAACTGGAATGAGCCTTTTGCCCACTCAGTGGATATGATCTGAGGCCAACCGATCCTTACTCATCGGTTCGTCAGAACAGCTTCCTATTAGATTTATACAGCATGGAAAAAGGCCCTTCGGCCCAACTTGCCCACGCCGACCAACATGTGTAATCTCCAGTTTCCGAAACAAAATGTGTAGTTGTCCATTCCCAATCATTGTTAAAGCAAAGATCATTATTACCAACTGCCACTTGTTCGACAATAATCTGGTTGCCAATACTCTGTCTTGGTTTTACCAGAACTACTCTGCGTCAGATCTCCTTTAGAAATACATAGAAGCTGTAAAGGCAATAGACAAGTTAATGTTTCAGGAGTAAAACACAGTAGTCAGAAATGTACTGTTGACAGGTTACCCTTCTGTTCATTAAGGTTTCTGCGACAACACTTCCCAACTATGCAATATATGGAGGAAAATAAAATATATATAATCATACTTCACCGAGCTTTAAAGGGTGAAATCAGCATCTTGTATTCTCTCATATATAGTAGCTGAGCAGGGTGCTTAAACAATTGAGAGTTTTGAGGGGGAAACAACCTCTTCCTGTGATGCGGGAGTCCAGAATAAACGTGCGTAATCCTAAGATTAAAACAAGCCATTTAGGATGAAATTTGAAAACATCTATCCATACTAAAACATTCCTCCTTCTATTGTTGTAATGACTAATTTAAAATAATGTCTTGAGTTGCCATTTGCACCAATGAATTAAGGTCATAAGGAATAGGAGTAGAATTAGGCCAATTGTTTTCAAATTTTATCCTAAATGGCGTTTTAATCTTAGGATTATGCCCATTTATTCTGGCCATTCAATCATGGCTGATCTATCTCTCCATCCTAATCCCATTCTCCTGCCTTCTCCCCATAACCTATGACACCTGTACTAATGAAGAATCTATCTATCTCTGCCTTACTAACTAAATGGGGAAGGCATTGCTCAGGAATGAGCTATCTTGTCAACAACAAAATTAATATTCTGACATTTGTGTTTGTGCATCGGACATTTTCCTGCTTAAAAAAATAAATATATATTTCCCCTCATTTCTTGTAATCTATTGTGTGTTTTATCATTACACAAATTAAACTGTTATTCTGATTCATCTGCTCTTTGGACATTTATCTGGATTTTTTTTGTTGCTGTGTTCTCTCTTAGTTCTAATTATACCTGTGATCCTTGTAACCTTGTAGGGTGTTCTAAATGCCTCCTTTCTGGTCCATATACTTGATGATGATATCCCTGAAGAAAACGAGGAATACAGAATTATTTTGTCAAATGTCAAAACACAAGGTAATGTTATATACAGTGTCATAGATTATTTTGTGGCTATGACAATGCAGCTTTTGGACAGCAAAAATATGTAAGGAAAATTAAAATTAACTTCAAGTAGTGGAAATTGGTAATAAAAACAGAAAGTCTAGGCAAGTCATTGGATCAGGCAGCATCCACAGATAGAGAATTGGAGTTAAATTGTATGACTTCTTGTAAATGTCCCCTTCATAGAAAGATAGAAACGTAGAAAATAGGTGCAGAAGTAGGCCATTTGGCCCTTTGAGCCAGCACCGCCATTCAATATGATTATGGCTGATCATCCAAAATCAGTACCCCATTCCTGCTTTTTCCCCATATCCCTTGATTCCGTTAGAGCCAAGAGCTAAATCTGACTCTCTCTTGAAAACATCCAGTGAATTGGCCTCCTCTGCCTTCTGTGGCAGAGAATTCCATAGATTCACAACTCTCTGGGTGAAAAAGATTTTCCTCAGCTCAGTCTTAAATGGCCTACCTCTTATTCTTAAACTGTGACCCCTGGTTCTGGACTCCTCCAACATCGGGAACATTTTTCCTGCATCTAACCTGTCCAATCCCTTAAGAATTTCATATGTTTCTCTAAGCTCCCCTCTCATCCTTCTAAATTCCAGTGAATACAAGCTCAGTCAACTCATTCTTTCATCATATGTCAGTCCTGCTATCCAGCGAATTAACCTGCTGAACCTACGCTGCATTCTCTCAATAGCAAGAATGTCCTTCCTCAAATTAGGAGACCAAAGGTGCACACAATATTCCAGGTGTGGTCTCACCAGGGCCCTGCACAACTGCAGTAGGACATCCATGCTCCTATACTCACACCCTTCGCTATGAAGGCCAACATGCCATTTGCTTTCTTCATTTGCTGTCCCTCTCAAGGGAAAGTATTACAAGGTTGAGTTAGGAGGGAATTAGGAAATATAAGCAAAAGGGATGAGGTGAGGTTAAACAATTGCATGAACATACAAGCATTCACTGATCAATTCTGGCTTAATCCAAGAAGAGAGAGCACGTGTGATCAATCACTTCTGATGTCTCCTTCCCTGCACACGTTCTTTGTATTTGTAAACCCCTATTCTGATTGTCTAATGCCTAAAGTATCCCATCATTCAGGCTTCAAATGCCTGAATGTGACCTATGCCCATCATCTCCATTCTTCTTGTGTCCTTTATCTTGTACTATGATCCCTTCCCAATATATTGTCACTATATATTTTGTCCAGGTGCTCCATATCCTTATTTTAATTTATGTCCTTGGTAAACAAAGGAATAGACTCATTGCCTAATCTGCTATCTCTGAATATATGATTCAATTAGACACCAAGATGAATTAGCTCAGAGCACGTTGCTTATTTCTGAGGTGGTTGTTTCTGTAACACTATCTTTGCTTGATTTGTATGATCCCCTTTCTTTTGAATTGAATTGAATACTTTATTGTCACATGTGACAAGTCACAGTGAAATTCCTTGATTGCATTCCCAAGGTATACAAATAGTCGCCCATAAAGAGAGCGTACAAAGTTACAAATTCTCCCCCATGCCAGTTCCCCCATGTTCTCTCCCCCCCTCCCATCCCTCATGGCATTCCCCCCACACTGGGTTCTCCATTGTTCCTTCCCTCGGTAGCAGCGTCCTCACTTCCACGTGGTCCGCCCTCATCCGTCAGTCGCCACCATCATCGACCGCCACACTAACCTCTCTACTAACGCTGCAGGGTCCTCTCCTGACGCCACTGTGCCACTGACCCAGGCCCCAGCCGCAGGCTCCATCGACGCAGGCACCAATGGCTGGGGGCCTCGTCGACCCGCGAGGCTCTACCTCAAACCCGCGAGGTTCGGGCACGTGAGGCCCGGGCTCTGACTCGTGACCCCTGAGCTATAACATGAATTATAACATCGTACCCAAGTTAATCCATTAGACAAAGTCCAACCCTTTATCTCCTTATTTTTCCTAAGGTTCTCACAATTGCAATTTTACAATATTTTCCATCCCTAAGAATGCTTCACCGTCCTCTGGTCACATATTCCTTGATTAGCACGGATGGCATAGCAAACACAAGTTCTCTCATTAACACTTATAATTCTCGTTGGTCTCCCTGGACCAACCGCGTTGAAGTCAAGGCCAAGAAAGATAGAAGCGAGAAAAGGGAATAGCCATGGTAACGAGTGTCTTCAACAATACTTTCAGCCTTTCTGATACAATGCATTGTGAAGATGGACTGGATGAGAGGAAGTGATGAACCTGTGTTGCATGAGGAAAGCTGAAAATAATGTCGAAGATACCTGTCACCCTGACTATTCCCTTTTCACTCTGCACATGATTCATGAACCTTTATTACGACTTCATTTTGCCTGTTGTTTTTTGAGAGTTTATACTTGTGAAGGAAGGTCTGACATGGAGATGTTTGGGATAGAGGCAGGAGGGGATCGGGGTGGTGGTTTGGAGCTTTGACAGGTGTAATAGGCATTAAGTTGGGGACCTGGTGTGGGGGGACTGCCGTGAAGGACAAATGACAATGGGGACCTGGCGTGGAGGGACCGCCGTGAGGGAGGGGTAGGAACAATGGACAATGGGGACCCGGCTTGGGGAGATCGCAGTGAGGGAGGGGGGGAAGAACAAAGGGGGAACTGGCGGGGGTCCGGGGAATTTGTAACTTTGAAAGTGGCTTTCATGAGTAACTATTGCGTACCTAGGCAAGGTCTGCAAGCAAAGAATTTCACTGTGACTTGACACATGTGATAATAAAGTTTTCATTCATTCATTCATAAGTTCATCTGGTAGAGATGTATCTTTGCCAAATATTAACCCCGACTTTGGTTTGTTGTCTGTGATGGTATGCAGGCCCTACCACAATTGTCAATAATGAAAAAATAGCTGCAACTTGTTTTGGCAGTCTTTCTTGTTCTTGCGTAGATGATAGAGTGATTTTTTTGGTTGATTTATTGAACAATAATGGTTTGCAGTGATGGTTTACTTTATTTCCATGAAAAATTATACATTTTCTTTTTCTCTCATGACAGGCATTCCCTCAACAATTGCAGTTGCTATTGACAGCCAAAGATACAAAGCCATTCTTACAGTGGAAGCAAGTGATGACCCACATGGCATAGTGACATTTGCCCTGCCATCTCGCTCTGTTTCTGTTCAGGAAGGCAACAAAACCATTCATCTGTTTGTCAATAGGGAATTTGGATCACTAGGTAACGTAATTTTCATCGGAACAAACATTCAGTTAAGCATTGCAAATGTTTTTGAAATAGGTTATACCTGTTGTCTGCTTTGTCCTTGCCTTGCATCTGATCAAGTAAACCGTATATGTGGAGTTAAACTTTACTAGGTTTTAATGCACATTAAAAAGTGGCAGTGCATTTCCACTTTAATAAATTGTGTGATTTTTATTCTGCATTGTTCTGTATATTAGTCATGTTTAAGTTCTGTGGAGCCGAAATATAAACCACATACAGATATTAGCAATAAACCAACAAGAATTTATTCTCACTGTTGACAATAAACCCATCAAAAATCCAAATAATTGATTATTTGGTTCCTGTAAATCACAAAAAAATCATGCAGCACAATAGAATAACACAATGTATTTACATAAATTCTTGCTACTTTCTTTGCCATTATTTTACATCAAACATAAAACGTAGAATAGTGCAACACAGGAACAGGCAAGAGGTACATAAGTTTGAAAATGCACACCTCCAGATTCAGGGACAGTTTCTTCCCGGCTGTGATCAGGCAACTGAACAATCCTATCACCAACTAGAGAGCGATGTTGACCTGCCATCTATCTCCTTGGAGACCCTCGGACAATCTTTAATCGGAATTTACTGTACTTCATCTTGCACTAAACGTCATTCCCTTTATCCTGTATCTACACTGTGGATGGCTTGATTGTAAGCATGTATCATCTTTCCACTGACTGGATAGCATGCAACAAAAAAGCTTTTCACTGTATACGTGACAATAAACTAAACTAAACAAAATTAAACTCTAAGTGAGCAGTTTAACTGCGACACCATCAGCGTCTCTGTACTTGTTTACTTTCATGCACAATGATCGTGTGCTTCCCAACCTTTCCCTTTTGACCCAAGACAATTCTGTGGGACCAAAGAATAAAGTACATTGCTTAGAAATTCATCCTTAGTCATGGTATTCTATAACTACTTTTGTGCATTGTACTCGAAATCATTCCATTACCATCAATTGTATAAAATTCTGCGTCCAAACATAGCAAATGCCACGTTCCCAGAAGGTATTGAGGAATGGAGGATATTGTCTGACATATTTAGTGCTATTGTACATGAATGCATTTTTAAGGCCTTGTGTCGATAAAGAAAAGATTAGGAATTCCTTTCTGAGATCTAAAGGCATCAACAATAGACAATAGACAATAGGTGCAGGAGTAGGCCATTCGGCCCTTCGAGCCAGCACCACCATTCAATGTGATCATGGCTGATCATTCTCAATCAGTACCCCGTTCCTGCTTTCTCCCCATACCCCCTGACTCCGCTATCCTTAAGAGCTCTATCTAGCTCTCTCTTGAATGTATTCAGAGAATTGGCCTCCACTGCCCTCTGAGGCGGAGAATTCCACAGATTCACAACTCTCTGACTGAAAAAGTTTTTCCTCATCTCTGTTCTAAATTGCTTACCCCTTATTCTTAAACTGTGGCCCCTGGTTCTGGACTCCCCCAACATTGGGAACATGTTTCCTGCCTCTAACGTGTCCAATCCCTTAATAATCTTATACGTTTCGATAAGATCCCCTCTCATCCTTCTAAATTCCAGTGTATACCAAGGCAACCATCAATTTTCTCAATGTCAATTTGCATTATTGTGGTGGAATATTTCTTCATCTGTCCGATTGCAATTTCAATGACTGTTTCTCCTTCATTGCATGTTTTCTCTTGTTCCGCAGGCGTGATTAACATCACATATGAGACAGTTCGAGGGTCGTTGCTACCTCCCAATCTAGCTGAGGAGACCCTGGCTGAACCTGGTCTTGATTTTCTGCTTGTGACTGGTTTTGTTATTATGGAAGAAGGGAAAGTCACCACAACCATAATTGTTGCCATTTTAGAGGTGAATCAAAACTCTTGCTTAACATTTTGTAATTTATACTCTAAGTGAGCAGTTTAACTGCGACACCATCAGCGTCTCTGTACTTGTTTCTTTTTAATTATTCATGGACGCTACTGGTAATGTGAGCACTTATTGTCTGCCTGGATTATGTATCTGAATTAAAAGGCAGTGCGTGATTAGAAATGCACGCAAGTTTGTCCAAGAACGTTTCAGTCATGCATGTGTATTCCTCCGAAATCTGGCAAATTTAAAATCTATAGCCCAGCTGCAGGAACTCCACCTCAAAGATTAGATTCCCTGCTATATTATGTTCCACAAAAGGAAATGCTCACATTGAAATTATTCAGTGTGATAATAGCCTCAAAATTGTCCTCCGAATACTGTCCTCGCATTTCTTCAAAACTGATGATGGAATAAATACACTTATTTCAACCGTTCAAAAATGGAGCAAATGGAAATCATAGAGTCAAATAGCATCAAAACAGGCCTTCAGCCCAAACTAGTCCATGCCAACTAAGATGCCCCATCAAAGCTAGAACCATTTGCCTACATTTGGTCCAAATCCCTCGAAACGTTTCCTATCCATGTTCCTGTCCAAGTGTTTTTAAATGTCATTTATTGTTTTAAATGTCTTTTAAATATTGTTATTGAAACATACTGTTTTAATAATTTGCCGGAAAGCTATACAGTACGGCAACCGGCCCTATGACCCAACTTGGCTGCTGTGTTGTTAGGGAAGTATTAAAATAGTTTATGGTTTAAGGTGAAGGGGGAATGATTTAATTCCCCCTTCACCTTAAACCATTGACTCTATTTTTATACTTCCCTAACCCGAAGAAGAAACTGTAAATCTGTATATTTCTATTAGGTCACTCGTTAGCTTCTTAAGCTCCAGAGAAATAGGATCTAGCTTATCCAGCCTCTCCTTATAACTCTAATCTTCCAGACCTGATAATAGCCATACAAATCTCCTCTGCACTCTTTCCAATTTAATGACAAACTTCCTATTGGAGGGCAACCAGAACTATATACAGTGCTGAAAATATGGCTTTAACAATGATTTCTACAGTTGTAACATGACATTCCAACTTCTGTACTCAAAACTGTGACCAATGAAAGCAAGCGTGCCAAACACTTATTCACTATCTATCTACCTTTCACTTTCATGGAACAGTGTGTCTGCATCCCATGATCTTTAGTACAACACTCCCCAGTGTCCTCCATTTGCAATGTAATTTGTACCTCGGTTTGTCAAATGAAAATAAAATACCTAGCATTTATCTGAATTAAATTCCACCTGCCTTTCCTCGGCCCAATTAGGTCACAAGATCATAAGTGATAGGAGAAGAATTAGGCCATTTTTCCCATCAAGTCTACGTCATTTAATCATGGCTAATCTATCTCTCCCTCCTAACCCCATTCTTCTGCCCTCTCCCCATAACCTCTGACACCCATACTAATCAAGAATCTGTCTATCTCTGCCTCAAACATATCCATTGACTTGGCCTCCACAGCCTTCTGTGAATTGATCGGGATCCCGTTGTAATCTGAGACAACCTCCATCACTGTCCGCTGTACTACTAATCTTAGAGTCATCTGCAAACTTGCTCATCATGGGCGGCACGGTAGCGCAGCGGTAGAGTTGCTGCTTTACAGCGAATGCAGCGCCGGAGACTCAGGTTCGATCCTGACTACGGGTGCTGCACTGTAAGGAGTTTGTACGTTCTCCCCGTGACCTGCGTGGGTTTTCTCCGAGATCTTCGGTTTCCTCCCACACTCCAAAGACGTACAGGTATGTAGGTTAATTGGCTGGGTAAATGTAAAAATTGTCCCTAGTGGGTGTAGGATAGTGTTAATGTACGGGGATCGCTGGGCGGCACGGACTTGGTGGGCCGAAAAGGCCTGTTTCCGGCTGTATATATATGATATGATATGTCATCTATATTCACACCTAAATTGTTAATATAAATAATGAAGAACAGTGGACCCAGCACCAATCCCTGTGGTTCAGCACTCTTTACAGGCCTCCAGTCTGAAAAACAACCCTCAATCACCAACCTCTGTCTCCTACCTTCAAGACATGTTTGAATCTATTGGCTAGCTTGTCCTAGATCCTAATTGTATTTATGTGTTGACATTACTGGCAGTAGTTTTGTTGGCCAATTACTGGTTATTTACCTTTTGAAGGTATTGATGTGATAATATACCAAATAATGATATGAAATACCATTCACAGCGGCTTTGAGATTTTTGTTTCTGCTTTTGATCCTCTGGTTAGATATTCGAAGGATACAAAAGCATGGATGAAGAGGAACGTGGAAATAGTAATTTGGCCAGTCCCATTCTGTCAGTGTTCACCTTGCAGCTACTGAGACTTGTGTATCAGTAAAATAAAACAGAAAAAAATAAACCTCCGAAAAATATACAGGGTACAATACTAGGAAATAATTCTAAAACTCTTTCAAACAAATAATTTCAAAAAGACAGTGCTGATTCTAAACGATCCAAAACAATATTTAAGCCCATATTTATTTTGACCAGATTTATTTTGAAATCTTTTGCGAAAAATTAAACAGGTTCCTGGATGCAGCAGTATCTCGACATGGAAACTAATCTGTGACCACCCTTCTGTGACGCCTTCAGTCTGAAGAAGGGTCTCGACCCGAAACGTCACCCATTCCCCTCTCCTGAGATGCTGCCTGACCTGCAGAGTTACTCCAGCATTTTGTGAATAAATACCTTCGATTTATACCAGTATCTGCAGTTATTGTCTTATGTACCCTTCTGTGACTGATAGGCCACTTAGATCCTTAAACACTTCCAGTGAGTCTATACAATCCACTGTAATGGTAAAAAGTTGACTCCCTTAAAAGGATTGCTTGAAAAAAGTTTTCCTTGTCTCTTGGGCTAGAAGTATAAAATTACATTACCCACTGATTTTCTCACGAACTCTTGAAGCTTCAGCTGCAACCAAAGACTTGCCGTTTTCCAGTTGGAAGGTGGCCTTCTCGGCATCTTGTTGAGTTAGAAGGAGTGACCAAGTTGCCCTGAATAGATTGCTGTGGGATAGATATTTGGACAGTAAAATACATTTAGATAGGTAGATGGATTGGATAGGCAATGTGGAACATGGGCAAAATAAGGGAAAGGAGACCAGCTTAGATGGGGCATTTTTGTCAGCATGGACGAGTTGGGCCGAACGGCCTATTTCTCTGCCATATGACTAAGACTCTGAGTCTAGTGTGTCACATTACTGACTTTGAACAGTCATAGACCAGAGCAAACAACGGGAGAGAATTCATCATAGACTGAGTAGCATCAATCCTGCTGGAAGAAATACTTTGTAGAACTCCTCAAAGTGGGGAAGGAAGTGACACTGAGAATCTTGGGGCCATATGTTGAGTGAACGCAGAAGGCCTGTGCAAGCAGTGGAAGTCGCACATCGCCACACAAACAACACCACTATCTGCCTGCCTCGTCAGCCATCTCCTACCTCACCTGTGGAAGAGGATCTGCGGTTCCCACATTGACTTCATTAGCTGACTTGTTTCCAGATGATGCTTGTTATGGAAAATCATGACACAAAACGATGTTCTAGGAATGCAACCCTTTCACCCCCACCACGGTATTGTGGGGTTTGCCTTTATTGACTTGTGCTCTTTCAATATTTCGAAGCATCTCAATTTCAGTCAAAAAACTATAATCTCCCAGTTATTATATAAAATCGCTGGGGCGATGTCACTCAGAATTTTTGTTCCATTTTCTTATTTTATAAGTACATATTTCATTATACATCAAACTTTAGAAGAGATGTTTGGTTGCTTTTGTTGTAAGGACATGTGTATTTTGCAGGACGATATTCCCGAATTGCAGGAGCTCTTCCTTGTGAATCTTACATCTGTGAAGCTCATCCAATCTGATTCAAGCCTTTTCCCTCCTCGATTGGGTGTGTATCCTCTGTTTACATGCTTCTATTGTTAATCGCTTAATATTGTTTTTATTGAAATACTTACTTTGTGATCCTCTTTCTTTCTCCTCGGGCTATTAAATCAACCTCGCATCTTATTCTGAATGATTTTATTTTTCTGTTTATGCTTTAGATTTGTTCTCAATGTTCCCATCACTTGTCTCTTTGAATTGGATTCAATCTGTCAACATGTGATGTGTTCAACATGTGTTCCCTTCTCTATAATATATGCTATTTGTTAGTAAATTTGATGCTCTGTATTTTAATGCAGGTTTTTTAAAAATAGTAAATTGTCCTCTTATCTTCCTATCAGAATGTACCTTCTTACTATTTCCTGATCTAAATTAGTCCACCACTTAGCTCAAATTTGTTCTTGTCCTTTCAAATCATGCTGTGTCCAATCTCATCTCCCATTTTTCCTTACCAGTTATTTCCTGTACCTATCTGTACTGTACTATTGTCTATTTCCTGTACTGTTGTCTATTGATATGGGGAGAAGGCAGGCACGGGTTACTGATTGTGGATGATCAGCCATGATCACAATGAATGGCGGTGCTGGCTCAAAGGGCCAAATGGCCTCCTCCTGCACCTATTTTCTATGTTTCTATCAAATAGTTTCCTTTTCCTTGTATATTTTCCACACTTTTCTTAGCTTTTGGATTTCACAGCTTTGATTTTAATTTCCAGATGCAGCAGGTCAGGTTTCTCAGATAACAATCGATGCAAATGATGGTGTAATGGGAATCATTCAATGGCAAAATATTAAGTAAGTGTTTAACCAAGAACAATGTCATATTCCACCCTCATTAAGATTATTTGTACTTGCATTCATTACTAAACATTTATTTGGTGTCCTTGAAAAAGATCCCATCTCTGCTCCACATAACACATAACCTTTCAGATTCCAATCTCCTTAATGGCTTATTCATAATATAATACTAATTCATAAAGGTGAACAGTTTTATTTGTAGAATTGAGATCACATTCTGAAAATTTAGTTAAATCCACAGTTGCATTGGAACTAAATGCAGTTATTTGGACACTATTTTAAACAAAAGACGGAAAAAGTGAACTGAGTTGGTACACATCATTATCTGTTCCAGTGACTGGATTTTACAATTTAAAACCACTCAGCCGTTGCCTGTTTAATTCCAAAAGCAAACACAAAATTTAATTAGAACCATTTTACTGTAGCTGTATTGGTCCAGTTAAATTATTTAAATTCATTACGTTAGCAATACAGAGACGGTATGAGGAAACAGATGAGCTCCTGTGTGACTGTTTAGTGTCAGTGGACTGGTCCACATCCACATTCAAAGACTCGGCAGCCACCCTCTGATTTATTCCAGACTTCATCAGTAATTGTGTAGAGGACTGCGTGCTGAAGAAGAACTATATATTGGTGGGACCAGGCGTAGGCTCGGTGATCGTTTTGCAAAATACCTCCACTCAGTCTGCCTAGACCTACATGATCTCCAGGTTGCAAAACATTTTAACTCCCCCTCCCATTCCCATACTGACCTTTCTGTCCTATTGTCTATTGACCCTAAATGTCACCAATTCCTTCTGTCCAGAGATGCTGCCTGTCCCGCTGAGTTACTCCATATATCTCTATATAATATATAGATCTATATATCTATAGATATATGATAGGAAAATAACTGCAGATGCTGGTACAAATCGAAGGTATCGCAAAATGCTGGAGTAACTCAGCGGGTCAGGCAGCATCATAGGAGAGAAGGAATGGGTGACGTTTCGGGTTGGGTCTAAAGAAGGGTCTCAATAGACAATAGACAATAGACAATAGGTGCAGGAGTAGGCCATACAGCCCTTCGAGCCAGCACCACCATTCAATGCGATCATGGCTGATCACTCTCAATCAGTACCCCGTTCCTGCCTTCTCCCCATACCCCCTCACTCCGCTATCCTTAAGAGCTCTATCCAGCTCTCTCTTGAAAGCATCCAACGAACTGGCCTCCACTGCCTTCTGAGGCAGAGAATTCCACACCTTCACCACTCACTGACTGAAAAAGTTCTTCCTCATCTCCGTTCTAATGTCTCGATGTCTCGACCCGAAACATCACCCATTCCTTCTTTCCTGAGATGCTGCCTGACCTGCTGAGTTACTCCAGCATTTTGTGATACCTTGGATATCAATGTATCTATGGATCTATCACAATCTATCTTGTGATAGATTGTATCCATCACAAAAGATAGATTTTGTGTTTGTCTTTGGTGTAAACCAGCATCTGCAGTTCCTTCCTACATAAGTCAATCTGTGTGTCTTCCTTAACTGGAAATCACTGATGAACTAGGAGATCCATTACCTGAAGTGCAGGTCCGAGGCATTCAATTTGGGTAACTGTGACCTGTGCAGGAAATCTAGTTACCATCTTTGCAAAGCCATCACCAAGAGACAATATCAAACCACGCACAGGATCCAGACTAACCGCAAAGCCACCTGATGATTACGCCAAGGCTTGCATACTATAATGGGCTACAAAGCAAAGTCAGGCAGGAATCGCTGACAACAACACATCCCTCCCTGGTGAGCTCAATGCATTCTATGCTCATATTGAACAGACATTCAATGAAATGCAGTCACCCACCCTAAAAGTCCTGGGTGCACTTGTACCCATAGTCACGGTCGCAGATATTAGATTGGCCTTCCGAAGAGGAGTTGGACCAACAGAGGTCATGGCCGCCGAGAGGAGTCGAACAGATCAGCAACAGTCTGCCTTGGCCGACGGGAGGCTGAAATACTGGCCCGTACAGTCGGCCATGTAAGTCGGCTATGGGAATGGATCCGCCGGTTCAGGCCGGGCGGAGTTCCAGAACACCGGTCGCAGGGGACAAATTCGACCCACTGGTCAGGGCTTTGGGAGGTTTGAGGAACAACTTTTTCACCCAGAGAATTGTGAATCTGTGGAATTCTCTGCCACAGAAGGTGGTGGTGGCCAATTCACTGGATGTTTTCAAGAGAGAGTTAGGATATCGTTTTTAAGGCTAATGGAATCAAGGGATATGAGGGGAAAGCAGGAACAGTGTACTGATTTAGGATGGTCAGCCATGATCATATTGAATGGCAATGCTGGCTCGAAGGGCCGAATGGCCAATTCCTGCACCTATTGTCTATGTTTCTAAGTTTTATTGGAGAGGTCGGCTATGGGAACAGATTCGCCTGCTCCGTCTGGCTGGATTTCCAGAGCCTCGGTCGCAGGGGGAAAATTTGATCAGAAGTCCGACTGCAAAAGTCCCAATGAGTTCGAGATGGACTACCTCACCCGGCCTCGGCACTGCATTTTCGATAGGGCTTCCGGGGGTATTTCAAGTGGGCTCTTGTCTGAATTAAGGGAGACGCCGGACCATCAGTTGCCAGAAAATAGCTGGTGGACCTGTACCATCAGATTCGAGATCAGCTGCTTTTGTGCTCTCATCAGAACCTTGAGCAGACCTCATAAATGCTGACCATGAATTCCTGATCTCCCGTCCACCTTGTTTAGTTTTTTGTTTTGTTTTAGAGATACAGTGCGGAGAAAACCACGCAGGTCATGGGGAGAACGTACAAACTCATAGGATCAAACCTGGATCCACTGGTGCTGTAAGGCAGCAGCTTTACTGCTGCACCACCTTGTATGTTGTGATTTCTCGGTGCCGGCATGAAAACAAAGTTTGAAACAGTTTTCTATTCCTTTTCTCCAAGTTTTGAGGTGAATGAAACCACAGAGAATCTCACCTTGGTGATATATCGAGATAGAGGCACATATGGGAATGTATCACTATTTTACTATCCCCAGAATCTAAAAGCGCAACTTGGATTGGATTTCAATGTACAACCAATGGTGAGTTGTAATTTTAAAATACATTTTCAATCTGATGGATATGAATAGTTCACTTTCCAATATTTTAGTGTACTTTTGCAGGAAGGAACTGCAGATGCTTGTTTAAACCGAAGATAGATACAAAAAGCTGGAGTAACTCAGCTGGTCAGACATACAGAAGGGTCTCGACCCGAAATGTCATCTATTCCTTTTCTGCAGGGATGCTGCCTGACCGGCTGAGTTACTCCAGCATTTTCTGTCTATTTTAGTGTCCCTGTTCTTTTATGCACCGGCTGAATTTGCAGTGGTCAGGAGCATTGGGGATGCAGAGTAAGAGAAAATACATAGGTATTTTGATTCAGTTCGTTCATGCCAACCAAATTGCCCAGTCAGTTCCACTTACCCATGCCTAACCAATATCCCTCCAACATATACTTTATAAAGCATACTGTTTGGTTGCAACACACTTTGGTTTGGAACAGCTCTGACAAAACCACAAGAAATGGCTGGGATTTGTAGATGTAGCCCAATCCATTACACAGACAGAGTCCCCATCATTGACTCCATCTACACTTCATGCTGCCTTAATCAGAGTTGTCCCATTCCAGTCATTCCTCCTCCTCCCTGCTCCCATCAGGAAAAAGGTACAGAAGCTTGAATTTTAGTTGAGTTACATCCCAATAAGATTATTTCTTAATTACTTAGCATCCAGACTCTGAAATTCATCACTGTTTCTTCACATTGACCATTGCTAAATCCTGGAATTCCCGAATGAACACCACTGAGAGAGTAGTGAGGGGATTCTTGGAGTTGATAAGATGTACGTAATAAAAGTTGACTCGAGCACCATATGTCAGCCCGTACATGGATGCCTCTATGATCTGAACATTTCATTTGGTTTGTCTTGGGATACTGTAAGCCACATTGAATTTGTGTGGTATGTTGTTTTTTTTATCTTGACTTTGTAGATCATTTATTTTAATGATGGAGAGAGATACAAAAATGTGGAGGTTGAAATCTATGATGATGATACTCCAGAAGGGAATGAGGATTTCCAGATAATCCTCGCTAACACCTCTTTAGGATTAGAACTAGGAGAAAGAATCACAGGTAACATTTTTTTTTACTACGTGTAGAGACTGCAGTTTTGTTTTTTTGGATATGTCAAGATTTAATGTTCGTAAGTGATAGCAGAATTAGGCAATTCGGCCCATCAAGTCTACTCCGCCATTCAATCATGGCTGATCTCTCTCTCCCTCTCAACCGCATTTTCCTGCCTTCTCCACATAACCCTTAACACCTGTATTAATAGGTGCAATAGCTGTTCTATACTATAATACTGTACTGTACCATACTAATAGCTATGCTATAAACAGGTGCATCTGGATTATAATTTACTTTGCAGTTGGTAGAATAAACAGACAGGTTTTTATATGACCTGAAAATAAGAAAGATCTGTAACCTGCAGAGTTATGAAGGTTTGATCAGATCATAAGCTCTTTTTGAATCAGCACAGATACGGTGGGATGTATGATCTCGCGTGTTGTAATATATTTCTAGTTCAGTGATTTCTTTAAATTAAAAAACACTTTTTTACAGTTTGTCCAATCATATGGGAAGTTACACAGAAAAATGATTTGGTAGATGGGGTTTGCTGAAACATCTTCATATCCTTGAATGTTATGGCAAAACATTTTGAGGACGATTGCTTAATCCATCTGGGCTTCTACTTATAGAATGTTATTGTTATTACAGCCACAGTGACCATCTCTGCCAATGATGATGGACATGGGATTCTGTTGTTTAACAACACTGAGCACTTTTTCCTTAAGGAACCAAGTGCCCCTGGTGCATCAGAGAGCATCGCAGCACTGCACATTATACGAAACCCACCTCAAGGAACATTTGGACAAGTTTCTGTTCAATATACAGTCACAAGTATGAATGGATCTGATCCTTTGTTGGACCTCACACCTGCACAAGGTGTTATTATACTAGAAGATGGTGTAAAGCAGAAGGTAAATCACTTGAAATATTTAAAATATTTTTGGCTACAGTATTAAAATACTGTACGTGTTTGAAAGAACTGCAGATACTGGTTTAAATTGAAGGTAGACACAAAATGCTGGAGTAACTCAGCGGGACAGGCAGCATCTCTGGAGAGACGGAATGGGTGACGTTTCGGGTCGAGACCCTTCTTCAGACTCAAATAATATAAAATAGGAGGTGTAGGTTTGAAATGATTTATGGAAGGGTTAGAGGGTAAATGAGAAAAATATATTCTGGATAACATTGCTATTCTCAACATAAATGCTTGCAGTGCTATTCGACAGTAAAATTAAACGGGTGAGAAATCAAACTCAACATAGAGCTCTGATCTAAACTCAATTTTGTGAGAACTGTATATTTGCAATATATTATTTGAAGCATGGATTGCTGGTTGTAGTTCTGGGGCAGGTGAGTCAAGTGAAACAAATGCCGTTGAGAGGCCATTCATTCAATATTGATCACATTATAAGATATTGATAGAGATAAGATAGTTATACAATCATACAGCGAGGAAACAACCCCTTTGGTCCGACTTGTCCACACCGACCAACATGATCCCACTGCACTAGTCCCACCTGCCTGCATTTAGTAACCTTTTTCCTATAATAGGGTGACCAATACTGAACACACTAAATGTGGCCTCACCATGTCTTGTACAACTGTAACATGACCTCCCAACTTCTATACTCAATACTCGGACTGATAAAGGCCAATGTACGGAAAGCCTTCTTGACCATCCTATCTACCTGTGATGCCACTTTCAAGGATTAATTCTGGAAAAGAACGTGAAGCAATCTAGAGCATAATTACTCATTTGCAGGGGGATAACTCAAATTTCACTGTACCTTAATTGGTACATGTGACAATAAACTGACCTTGAAACCTTGACCTTGAAACCTTGATCATTTTAGCAGCTTGAAAATGGGACTTGGAAATTAAAGATTGGTAGGCAAAACTATAATTGAAAGAAGGACAGCATTTGAAGAGAAAATAATTCTGCCACAGCCTGCCTACATTTTCATGGTGAGAATGACAAGGAGACTAAAGTCCGATCTCCCTTCATGACAAAGGTTGGAGAATAAGATGAAGCTGAAGAAGGATTTACGACAAATGTCAGATTGACAGCACATGAAAGAACCTGGCAAAAAATGGAAAAATCAGAGGAAGTGAAAATTTAAATTAAAGCTGTGAAGAGTTTAGTTTATTGTCATATGTACCGAGGTACAGTGAAAATATTTTGTTACTTGCTAACCAGTGAGTGGAAAAAATGATGTATGATTGCAATGGAGCAATCCACAGTCTACATGATAAAGGGAATAACATGACTAATGTTTAGTGCAAGATAAAGTCCAGCAAATTCCGATCAACGATAGTCCAAGGGTCTCCAATGAGGTAGATAGTAACTCAGGATTGCTCTCTAGTTGTGGTAGGATGGTTCAGTTGCCCGATAACAGCTGGGAAGAAACTGTCCCTGAATCTGGACGTATGCGTATATACACTTCTCTGCCTCTTGCCTGATGGTGTTAAAGTAAACAAGCAACTAATGCACTGGCATTTGGAAGCATGAGAGGGGATCATATAGAAACATATAAAATTCTTAAGGGATTGGACAGGCTAGATGCAGGAAAAAAATTCTGATGTTGGGGGGAGTCCAGAACCAGGGGTCACAGTTTATGAATAAGTGGTAGGCCATTTAGGACTGAGATGAGGAAAAACTTTTTCACCCAGAGAGTTGTGAATCTGTGGAATTCTCTGCCACAGAAGGCAGTAGAGGCCAATTCACTGGATGTATTCAAGAGAGAGTTAGATATTGCTCTTAGTGCTAACGGAATCAAGAGATATGCGGAGAAAGCAGGAACGGGGTACTGAATTTGGATGATCAGCCATGATCATATTGAATGGCTGTGCTGGCTCGAAGGGCCGAATGGCCTACTCCTGAACCTATTTTCTGTGTTTCTAATGTCAAAGAGGTCGTGTAATGGAGGAGTTGTCTTGTGAGAAAGGGCTGGGCAGTCCTGGCCTGCATCTGCTGCAGTTTAGGAGAGTGAGAGGGAATTTGATTCAAACATCTGAGGTCCTGACAGAGTGAATGTGGCGTAAATGATTCTTTTCATGGAAGAAACTAGAACGAGGGGTCAGCATTTAAAATAAGTTGTTTCTTGTTTAAGACAGTGAAGCAAAACATTTTTTCTCTGAGCATCCTCAAGGGGTGGTGAAAATCATCAGGTTGAGGCAAAAAGTAGACAGATAATTGATAATCTAATGGATGAAAGTTTACCATGAGTGGATGAAAATACAGAGTTAAGGTTAAAATTACATTGGCACACCATCTTATTAA
This sequence comes from Rhinoraja longicauda, assembly GCF_053455715.1. Lineage (NCBI taxonomy): Eukaryota > Metazoa > Chordata > Chondrichthyes > Rajiformes > Arhynchobatidae > Rhinoraja > Rhinoraja longicauda. Next base: position 79,847,381 of record NC_135955.1, on the reverse strand, counting down.
AATGGCAGAACTGGTGATTCCTGTGGCTAGCGGCAGAGCGGCAGAGTGGATAATTCTTGCTCCTAATTTGTATGCAGATGGGTTTTAAAAACAAAGATCCAGGGACAAAAAGTACTTAAGAAGATGCATTTAATATTGGAAGTAGTGGATGTACATCCAGTCCCTGTTAATCCCTTTAATTATTGTCTTCTGTTCTGTTAATTCTGTTGCTAGCAGAGTGACCTGCACTTAATGGACTGAGTCTGAGCAGGGTGACTCAGTCTGAAGAAGGGTCTCGACCCGAAATGTCACCCATTCCTTCTCTCCAGAGATGCTGCCTGTCCTGCTGAGTGACTCCAGCTTTTTGTGTCTATCTTCGGTTTAAAACCAGCATCTGCAGTTCCTTCCTACACTCAATGGACACTTTTCTATTCACACTATGTGGTGCTTCACAGCGCCCAATTTCACCTCACTTCACAGTCTATGTTGCTTTTAAAACAAAATGAATATTAGTAAAATACTTTTGCGCCTTTCTCCAATTAACAAGCTGACCACTGTGACACCCAGTCCACCCTCGTGTGCGACCCTGGTTGGATCCTTGAATCTGACAATTATTTTACCAGACACAGGCTAAAATCCTCTGGCTTAATGTCAGGTTATATAGTCTTCTATTAGATGTAGTACGCTATGGTTCTTGGTTTGATAGGGGACACAAGAGACTTCAAATCCTGGAATCTTGGAAATAAATTAAAGTGTAAAACAGGAAGAACCTGGCAGATTTGTGGTATTTTGGGTTGGGACCCTTCTTTAATTGGATGCTCCAGGACCCACTGAAATTTTTCCAGTACTTTGTTTTTTTTTGCTTTTAGTTTGATAGTTGACTGCTTGATAAGCTCAATTAAATGCCCCCTCTCGTGGCCAACTTGAGTACTGAGAAATGACATTGAGTACTTTGTGGAACTTGTACCATATTCAATTATAAGTGGTATCTTGTTTCTTCGTTTTGTTTCTTCAGATTCTGAAGATTTCTGCTATATTGGATGAAGAGTCAGAGATGGACGAAGAGTTCTTGGTTACTTTGTTTGGCCCTACAGGTGGGGCTAGGCTGGGAGACCAAGTACAGGTCATGATAACAGTCCTTCAGAATCGGGCACCACTGGGACTTTTTAGCATCTTCCCAGTAGGAAACAGGTCAGGCAAAGCTAACACACATAACAATATACATTGAAGATTAAGGTTATTTTGGGATTGTTCTATAGCTTATCACAGCAAAATAAAATTATAATCCAAAGGACATGAATTCAAATTCTGGCCTCAATTTGCAATTCCAAATATTTCCTTTAATTAATAGATCTTTTGAAGAATTTACAATTTGATAGTATTGCCATTTATTTCAAAACTGTCAATAACCTGAAGTTTGGGTTGCTGCCCCATTCTTCTAAACTCCAGCGAGTACAGGCCCAGTGCCAACAAACACTCATCATATGTTAAACTACTAATTCCTGGGATCATTCTTGTAAACCTCCTCTGGACCCTCTCCAGAGCCAGCACATCCTTCCTCTAATATGATGCCCAACATTGCTCACAATATTCCAAATGCGGCCTTACCAGCCCCTTATGGAGGAGGCTCAGCATTACATGCAAGTCCTCTTGATATAAATGCCAGCATTGAGTTTGCTTTCTTTACTACTAATTCGACTTACAGATTAACGTTTTGGGAATCCTGCACCAGTACTCCCAATTCCCTTTGCACCTCCAATTTCTGGATTCTCTCTCCATTTAGAAAATAGTCTACGTCTTTATTCCTACTACCAAAATGCATGACTCCACACTTTGCTACACTATATTCCATCTGCCACTTCTCTGCCCATTCTCCCAACCTGTTCAAGGCCTTCTGCAGAGACCCTATCTTTGTATCATCCGCCAACTTGGCCACAATGCCTTGAATCCCCTTGTCCAAATCATTAATACACAAAGAGAAGAGTAACGGCCCCAGCACTGACCCCTGCTGAACTCTGCTAGTCACTGGCAGTCAACCAGACAAAGCCCCCTTTATTGCCATTCTTTGTCTTCTGCCATCCAGACAACTTGCTATCTCTAGTATCTGCCCTTTGATACCATGGGCTCTCATCTTCCTTAGCAGCCTCACCTGTGGCACCTAATCAAAGGCTTTCTGAAAATCTAAGTAAAGAACATCTACTGATTCTCCTTTGTCTGTCCTGCTATTTACTTCTTCAAAGAATTCCACCAAATTTGTCAAGCAAGACCTCCCCTTCACAAAGCCATGCTGACTTCGGCTTATTTTATTGTGAACTTCTTACCCCGTAACCTCATCCTTTATAATGAACTCTAAAATCTTACCAATCCTAATTGTATTAACCTACAAAATATGAAGGTAGGTGGCACTCTTAGAAAAAGTTTAAATAATAATTTTAACCAAGTTGGAGATGGTTTTAACAACCCTTGATCAGACTGCTTAATTCAAATGATATTATCCTGTGTGATAAACCGAAGTTTGTTCAGTGAGTTTCAGTGATAATATGTAACCAAATTGGTGCTGTACATGCAGAAGCCAAGATAATAGATTCAGTTCAGTTTATTGTCACGTGTACTGAGGTAGAGTGAAAAGCTTTTGTTGCATGCTAACCAGTCCGCAGATTGATTGAAAAAGATTGATGTGATTGTTGACGAGGGCTTACAGTGGAATTCAGCTTGCTCTTGTATGATGGCACCTTTTCTTTCCAACACACTTTGTCAAGAATTCATTTGACGGCAGTTCAAAGCAGAATCTCTGGTTCATGTATTTTCTGTCCTTCCATGATGCATAGTACTGAGGCCAAGTCAAATTCCCCTGTCACCTAACACTTGCTAACCCAATGCATGCCACAACAAAATCTTGTGGATCAATGATGCATCAATTTTGGTCCATGGGAAGTAAAACTTCATACAACAACTGATTTGCACTTCAATTAATTTACTTTGTGAAATCAGAAACATTTTCATTCGTTTGTTATTTTATGTAGGACTCGCGTCCAGAACCTGGAGGAAGGCAATAGAACTCTGTATTTAAATATTTCACGAAGTAACGGTTTAGAGAATAGAGTCACAGTGGAATGGGAGACACAAGCTGGAACAGCAGATGGAATCAGTGAGTTGTATTTTTAGAAATAAGATGGAGTGATCCATAGAAAATCTGTTACAAAAGGTTAAATAGAATTCTAATGTGAAAGCCAAAAATGTTTTTAAGTGGCTATATTGGTGCATGCATTGTTACCAATAACAGAAACGGGTTTTATTTCAATGAACAGTTTCTTCTTTTTTTGATGAAGTAGATGTCAATTTACAACAATAATGTAACTTTTTATCTCAGCTTTATTCTTTGTTATTTCATTTATATTTCATTTTCACTGGTGGAGAACTTCGATGTCACAAGCTGTTTTGGTTGAGACCTTTTAGATGCTGATATTTTGTCATGTACTTTAAAATATATAAATGCTTTTGTAGAGCTAGTCACAAGGGTTCATTAGACTACCTTGTTGATCTATATCCTTCTCAAAAAAATAATAACTTGGACTATCAGTGCAATGGACAATTATTCTATCTTGAATTAATCTCTTTTGATTGCCTTTGGAATATTAGTCTGTATGTTTTTCAGAAGGTCTTTATTGCTCCAATTGTTTTTACCTCAGCTCTATTTACTCATATCAATTTATTTCTAAGTGTATACTTGCATTTTGCTTTAAATGGAAAAATGATGGCAAAACATTGATTCTGCGGGACATTACTAGAATTAAAAATAATTTGAAATGTATTTGGAACACATTGTAAAAATCAGTCATAATATTGGTTCCATCTTTCACATTTCTGTGAGATAATGTGATTTCTCATCTAACAATGTATAGTGCTTTGATTTTTAAATATCTATGGTACACTATTAATCTAAATATCCATTTTCTGAGGCTGCAAAGTGATTATAAAACAAGTAGGATGATATATTTGAAGCGTAGGAAGAGCAAAAGAAATGGGAGGAAATGGGGGTTCCAACAACAACTACAATCTGTAGAAAATTGTTGGGAGACCAATGGTGATGCTTTTTTGGGTGAACCATTGGAGGTTGACATTTATCTTGCCAATGTTTCCAGCAGAGGGAGTAATGATTCACCAGATTGATGTTTGGAACAGTGAATTTGGAATAGGCTGATGGCAGAGACCGATTGTGCAAAATGTAACCGGTTCCTATATGGTCAATGGTTCAGAATGTACTTTGGTCAATATGCTCAGTGAGTTGAGATGGGAACTTTGATTCATATGTACTGATATTACTACCTTTGCTATTTGTTTTCTCTCCTCTTAACGTCAGTACAGATGCATTTGCAATCTTCATTTAGCTTAATATTGCAGTATTTTGAAGGTGGGGAGGAATACTTTTCTTTTGAAAACCCACTTGTCTACACGCTTGCATGCAAGGAAAAATAAACTTGTAGCTGAGAGGAATTGATTAGATGGCAATGGGCAGCCATTGTTCAGATGGTGAATTGCCATCAGGACCATAGGTCTTTCTGGAGGCTGTCAGAACATTGAAACATATATTAGAAGAAGACTATATTTTCAGCAAGACACTCAAGATACAAATTGACAGTGAAAAGTAAATCACTAAGGTTTGTGATGTAACATAGTTCTGATTAAAATCATCATAATTTAATTAATGTCCTCATTGTTCTTGTCTTTTCAGGTGGTGATATTCAAGTGCTGTCCATATTGCAGAATTTCTCCGAAACACTCGGCATGAGGTGGTGTTTCCTGACATTTAACCACAGCCTATTTGGAATTTTTCTTCGAATAAACGGAAGCAATTGGAATGTGGATGCCCTGTCAACCCTTCATCAATGGCAGGGTGTATTTGTCCCAGTGCAGGTTAAAAAAACCCAGAATACTCTTGATTTGCCTATTCTGAAATTCCAACTGACTTTGAATCATTGTTGAAACCTGTGAACTGATTGTGAAATTGACTTTTTCATTATTTTTCTCGTAGAACATTGAAGCACAAAATCCCACAGGCTGCACATCCTTTGTCAGAAATGATGTATCCTATATAATCATTACTCACAGCGGAGTAACTGGATCAAAAGCATCCAACAACGACATTTACAGGTTTACATTGCAATCTGAATTAACATTGGTATGATCTACATATAGCTTCCTGCTTTTAGTTATTAATTTGAATGTATTGCAGCGAATTAGAGTTGTTTTGACAGAATTAAATATTGGTCCATTTGAAGTAATGTATTTAATCGGTGCATATATAACATAGTTTAGAGTAACTCAGGTTGGAGCAACTCAGCGGGTCAGGCAGCATCTCTGGAGAAAAAGGATGGGTGATGTTTTGTGTTGGGACTCTTGTTCAGACAGAAAGTAGGACGGGGGAGGGGGGAGGTGAAGAGCTGGGGGTGAGAAAAGACCAGGACTAATCAGGCTCAGCCGCAAAAGACCTTAGGCAGGGTGTTGCCTGGTAACCATTGGTGGTGTGATCTCGAGCCACAATGTGGAGAACTGTGGAACTGGTAAAATGACTAGGAAGGGGTAAGGAGAGAGGTAATATAGTTTATCAGATATCATTAACCAGAATTGTGGACACCAGCAAACCAATAGCAATCAATGCTAACATTGAGATTTAGCAATCCATGTGTTACTTTTGTGGAACTATGTGCTTGTATCCTGGAGATCCCACTGCTCGACAACACTCCCTGGGCCCTGCCATTCACTGTGAAAGTCCTGCCCTGGTTTGTCTTCTGAAATGCAACACCTCACACTTATCTGCATTAAACTCCATTAACCATTCCTCAACCCAATTGATCAATTGCTGTAAGTTTTGATAACTATCTTCACTATCTATGATACCACCCTCTTCAGAATCATCTGTAAACTTACTGATCATGCTTTCTGCACTCTCATCCAAATCATTAATATAAAGAGCAATAGATACAAAGACTGATCCCTGAGGCACACCACTAGTCACAGGCCTCCAGTCTAAAAAATAACCTTCTGCCATCACCCTCTGCTTCCGACCATAAGGCCAATTCTCTATCCAGTTGGCTAGTCATAGAAACATAGAAACATAGAAAATAGGTGCAGGAGTAGGCCATTCGGCCCTTCGCGCCTGCACCACCATTCAATATGATCATGGCTGATCATCCAACTCAGTATCCCGTACCTGCCTTCTCTCCATGCCCCCTGATCCCTTTAGCCACAAGGGCCACATCTAACTTCCTCTTAAATATAGCCAATGAACTGGCCTCAACTACCTTCTGTGGCAGAGAATTCCACAGATAGTCATCTAGCTCTTCCTGGATCCCATGCGATCTAACCTTCATGGGCCTGTGGTAGCAATGGGGAAGAAGCTGTTCTTGTGTCTGGATGACTGGGCTTTGAAGCTTCGACATTTTCTCTCTGAAAGTCGAAGAATGACAAGTATCCTTTACATAATTTTCAGCTTTCCTGATGCAAATTTACGGTGGCTGGATGGAAGGATGTAACAAGCCTCTGACGGACTAGGCAGTTCACCACTCGGCCTTTAAGGCCATCAGGGTAGCTTATCACTGAACCCACTTAATATAAATTCTGGCAAGCATTTGCTAACAAACAAAAGAGACATTTTCCATTTAAATGGTTAAATATTATAATGTGTTGAAGTAGAACATACCAAATTGATTAAGATGGAAATCTTAATATTTTGTTTTTTATTTTATTGTCCTTTGTATTTTGAAATTATAATGTAAATGCTTAAAATCAGTAGTTTAGAAGTGTCAGTGTTAATAACTGTCAATGTGCCACTTAATATATCATGAATCTTATGTACAATCCAGTTTAAGATTTTTAGCATACGTTGAGGAAGTACCATCTTATGAATTGTTTAAATTTAATGTTAATTTCAGTCATTTAGAAGAGCATAGAAAATGAGAGGAGAAATAGGTCAAATGTCCCTTCAAGTCTGATCCACAACTCACCAAAAGTCTGGCTGATCTCCCTCAGCCAATTTTAATGCACTAGTGGAATTTTGCTTCATTTTCTTAATGTCCAGAAGTCCTCTGATATCTGGAGACCCAAGGAACTGCATATGATGGAATCTTGAGCAAAAGACAAAGTGCTGGAGGAACTCGGTGGCTCAGCAACATCTGTGGTGGAACTGGACAGGCAGCATTTTGGGTCGGGACCTTCAGAAGAGTCTGAAGATGGATCCCATCTCAAAACATCTTGTCCATTTCCTCCTCAGATGTTACCTGACATACTAAGTTCATCCAGCACTTTCTGTATATTGACACCTGTTTATTGAATTAATTCAATGATTCAGTCTCCAAAGCCCTCTTGAAAAAAATCCTTATCTCGGTCCTAAACAGCCAACTCATTCTGAGACAGTGATCGCAAGTTCCTGCCTCCGTAGACAGGGAATTCATGTTTCCTGCATCCAGCCTATTAAGTGCTTGGAGGACTGAAGATTTCTCCCCTCATGCATATAAACTCTCAGAAATAGGCCAAGTCACTCCTCATTCCATCACAGTGAGGAGGATTGGAGGGACTCACTGTGATGGATGTTTTGTGTTGGACTTGTGAATTGTGTTTGTTGCTTTATTGCTTTTTTTAAATGTTGGACTGCATGGTGGTGAATTTGAATTGCCCTTCGGGGACAAGTAAAGTGCTTATTATGACTATGACTATACAACAAACCTGACATCCCTGGATCTAATCTAGTGAATCTTTACTGCATTTCCTTCACGGCATGCATGTCCTTTTTAAGGCAAAGAGATCACACCTGAACACCATACTTCATGTGTGACCAAGGACCAATATAACTGCAGAAATACACTTTCTCTCCTGTTTTTCCAGGTAGCTTTGCAGATGTGGAAGTGGAGTTTGCATGCTTTTCCTGTGACCCCTTTGGGTGTTAGGTTTCTTCCCGCATCCCATGGATAGGCTAGTTGGTGGGTGAATTGGAGAATTGTTGGGTGTTAAATGGGCACATGTGAGAAGGTGGGTTACAGGGAAATAAGTGGGAGACTGGGATTAATGCGATTTCCCTGAGAGCTGGAATAGACATAATGGGCTAAATAGATTCTTTCTTTGACATGAGGAAATATCTTTTCAAATTGTCTTATAAAGTAGGCAAAATGCCAGTTGTATACAAATCACTTGCTACACAGAATCAAGGGATGGGGCAAAAGCAAGAACGTGATACTGCTTTAGGATGATCAGCCCTCTCAGAGCCGAACAGCCAACTCCTGCACCTATTTTCTATGGTTCTATGGTTCTACACCTGCATGGTGACTTTCAATGACTTGTGCACAAGTTAATCTTGGTCCATTTATATATCAACACTACCCAACCTCTCACCATGAGAACAAAATAAACTGTTGCTCTGTTTTCTCACCAAATGAAAGAACTCAATTTTTCACATGATATTGCATCTTCATCCCATTGAAGGCACAGAACATCCTCCTACATACTCTCAATCCCATATGGTTTTGTACCTTCATCAAACTTGGAATTATGACACTTGGTTCCCTTAGTTAAATCATGAATATAGATTGTGATTAGCGAGGATTAACTACAGTACCCTACAAACATCAGCCTCCGAATTATTCCCACTCTATGCATTCTGGCCGATAACCAATTCTTAATACACATCAGAATATTGCCCACAACTCTATATGTCTTTTATTCTTTTCAGGGTGATCTGTTAACTGATCTACTTTATACATTGCAGCATTTCTCCTGATATTGATGTTAGGCTTGAAGTTGGTAGTCCCCAGTTTTACATCTCAAGCTTTACTTAACTAGTAGGGTCACATTTACTGGTGTCCTAACCATGCAAACAATTCCAAAATCCACAGAATTTTGGAAGATGTTAACAATAGCACTTAAATAGCCACCACCTGTTGAACTTGTGATGTAGATAGTCATAGTCATATAGCATGACAACAGGCCATTCGGCCCAACTTGCCCATGCTGACCAGATGCCCGATCTGTTACTCCCACCTGTTCATGTTTGGCACATATCCCTCAACCTTTCCTAGCCATGTAACTGTCCAAATTAATTTTTAATGTTGTTATAGTACCTGCCTCAAATACCTCACTGGCAGCTTGCTCCATATACCCACCATCCTCTGCGTGAGATCTCAGGATTTATTGACCTCCAAGCTTTTTCACTTCTGTAAGGCTTTTAAAAAAAATAATACTCATTTCCTCATTCTCACTAGACCATTGGTTCTCTATTATTTCCAGCAGATTATTTTGTTTTCAATAAGACTGATTTCCAAAGTAGTTGATTAATTCCTTATACCCATTATAAGTTCTGTTTCTACTTGCAAGGATCCACATTTCCCCGTGTCTTTTCCCCCCTTTTACATGTTATAGAACCTCTTACATATTTATTTCATCAGTCTGAAGAAAGGTCTCGACCCGAAACGTCACCCATTCCTTCTCTCCAGAGATGCTGCCTGCCCCGCTGCGTTACCCCAGCATTTTGTGTCTATCTTCTTTTATTTCTTGCTTGTCTACTTCAGATTCTGCAGCTTATTTTTTTAGATCAGTTTCTTGGTCTTTCTTTGCTGTGTTTTGAAACACGCTCAATTTAAAAGCCTATTTTTATTTCTGGTTAATAACCTTTATAACCAGCTTCCTTTGATTGGGTGCAATATTTGTCAGCCATGGATAAATCAGTTTGTCTTTTGGGTTTTGCTATTTATTTTGGTTGAATGGAAAACTGCTGCAAACAGTGCAGCTCGCAGAGTAGTGTTGTATCTCTGACAACAGCATTGACATTTCTGCATCACAGAAATCACTCAAAGTTGCTGTCATGACTGCAGAGTAATGCCAGAGACTGTTAGATCTGCAAGCATTATGAACTCAAAATCCAAATCATTAATAGTACAGCAACAGAGGTAATAAAGGAAACTCAGGGCAGGTTGAGGAACATCTGTGGAAAGAGAAACTGAATTATTATTTTGGGTCAGTGATCTTACATCAGAGCCAAGTTAAATAAGGAAGGAAGGGAAATAGAAGGGAAAGGTTGTGATGAGGGAGAATGCAGGAGTGATGATCTTGAAAAGGATGCAATGTCAAAGTGAACAGAAATAAACTCCAAAGAAACAAGACTACTCGGGTCTGTCAAGGCAAATAGTTTCCAGGAGGATGTAGGCACCAAGCACTAGACAGGAGTATAGAGGCCAAGCACTTGGGATGTGCAGGAACCTTGTTCATTCATTCAATCTACCTGGTCAATCTCCAACTTCCCCATCTGTGGCAGAAACTGAAGTCTCATCAACCACTCCTGAGAAACCCACATAACTGGAGATGATGCAAGGTATCCTCATTACCAGAGGACTGCCAAAGAAACAAAAAGATGACAAAGAAACAAAAAGACAAAAGATCAATCTAGTAGAGGAGTATATGAGACTAATATAGTCCCAATATTGATCATGTAGGATCACTATTTGAAATTAATTTGATTTGACTTTGATTTAGATTTTTTTTTAGATTTATTTTTTTAGATTTACAGATACAGCACGGAAACAGGCCCTTCGGCCCACCGAGTCTGCGCCGCCCAGCGATCCCCACACATTAACACTATCCTACACACACTAGGGACAATTTTTACATTTACCCAGCCAATTAACCTATATACCTGTACGTCTTTGGAGTGTGGGAGGAAACCGAAGATCTCGGAGAAAACCCACGCAGGTCACGGGGAGAACGTACAAACTCCGTACAGACGGCGCCCGTAGTCAGGATCGAACCTGAGTCTCCGGCGCTGCATTCGCTGTAAGGCAGCAACTCTACCGCTGCGCCACCGTGCCGCACAATTTGACTCGACACAGGCACACCACAGGGCTGTGTGCTCAGTCCTCCTGTACTCCCTGTTCACGTACGACTGTACTGCTAAGCACAGCTCAAACAGCATCCTAAAGTTTGCTGACGACACGACCATCTTGGGCCTCATCACAGACAACAATGAGACAGCCTACAGAGAGGAGGTAAAGGCACTAAACAGCTAGTGCCAGGAAAATAACCTCTCTCTCAATGTCAGCAAAACTAAAGAGATGATCGTGCACTACAGGAGATAGCGGGGGAGTGGACACCTCCCCATCCACATCGGTGATGCTGAGGTTGAAAGGGTCAGCAGCTTTAAGTTCCTCGGTGTGCACATCACTGAGGACCTTTCCTGGACACTGCACACGGACACAATAACAAAGAAGGCCCACCAGCGGCTCTTTTTCCTGAGAAGACTGAGGATGTTTGGCATGAACGTCAGCATCCTCACAAACTTCTACAGATGCACCATCGAGAGCCTGCTAACGGGCTGCATTACAGTCTGGTACGGGAACTGTTCTGCCCACAGCCACAAATCACTACAGAGAGTGGTGAAGATGGCACAGCACATCACTGGCAACTGTCTCCCGGCCATTCAGGACATTTTCTACCGGCGGTACCTGCGGAAGGCACGCAGCATCATCAAGGACCACAGCCACCCAGCACGCAGGCTGTTCTCCTTGTTACCATCAGGCAGACGATACAGGAGTATGGCTGCACGTACCACCAGACTTAAGAACAGTTTCTACCATCAGGCCATCAGGCTTCTGAACTCATAAACACATGGACAGAAGATGGCGGCGCGCACGGACGCAGCGGCTCACAGCTCTCCCTTTCGGTGCGTTTTATGTGTGTTATCTGTGTTATGTCTGTTAGTCAATTTTAGTCATGAAAATCAGGAAAATCAGGCAAATCCTACCTACAACCGAAAGGATCTTCTGATCATAGGATTCCAGTGCAATCGGGACCTTGTGCGCGAATTTCCACACCCGCGAAATATACCGGAAGAGATAGCCAGGACACCGGGCGCTCCGTGGATAGTTGTCGGCGCGAACAGGCGTCGCAGGCGGAGGAGAAACAGGAAGCAAAAGCGAGGATGCCGGTCCGGTATACTTGCCAAGCTAAAGAGACAGCCACACAAACCACCGCTACCCAGCATGTTTCTCACCAACGCCAGATCCATCATCAACAAAATGGACGAACTAAAACTACAGATATCAGCAAACAAACTCGTGGAGGACTGTTGCATTCTCTTAGTAACAGAGACATGGCTTCATCCACTTATCCCAGACGGAGCCATTGAGCTAGCCGGGCGTACAGCGTTTCGTTGGGACAGAAACATCGACTCCGGTAAGAGCAAGGGGGGGGGGGGTTATGCATTTACGTGCACAACAGCTGGTGCACTAACATCCAAATCATAGATAGCCACTGTTCTCCTGATCTGGAGTCCCTAACAGTTAAATGCAGGCCTTTTTACCTTCCTCGCGAATTTACAGGGGTTATAGTAACAGCAGTCTACATCCCACCGAATGCTAACGCTGGCACAGCTTTAGGCTACCTGCTCGGTGCAATAAACTCACAACAGAGCACATATCCAGAAGCAGCCCACATCATAGCCGGGGACTTCACCCATGCAGACCTAAAGTCAGTTCTCCCGAAACTTGAACAACACATAAGATGTGCTACCAGGGGGAAAAACACACTAGACAAGGTTTACTCAAATATTAAGAAGGGTTTCAGGTCAGCACCACTACCACACCTGGGGCAGTCAGATCACCTGTCCATATTCCTAACTCCAGCATACACCCCACTCAGGAGGAAAGCTCCAGTCACCATAAAGACTGTTAAGACATGGCCTGAAGGAGCTTCCTCGCAGCTGCAGGATTGCTTCGAAAGGACCAACTGGGATATTTTTGAGGATCAGGACTTGGAGGAGTACACATCAACTGTACTTTGCTACATCCAAAACTGTGTTGACAATGTCACCGTCGACAAACGTATCCGGTTGTATCCCAATCAAAAACCCTGGATGACAAAGGATGTCAGGTCTCTCCTCAAGGACCGTAACACCGCCTTCAGGTCTAGTGATAGAGCTCTATACAGTGCTGCTAGAACCAACCTGAAGAGAGGCATCAAGGATGCCAAAGCGTCCTACAAGAGGAAGATTGAGGACCACTTTTCCAACAACGACCCACGGCGGGTATGGCAAGGCATCCAGCACATCACCAACTACAAGACCAGCAACCGCACGACTGCCGACGGCGACGCCTCGCTGGCAGAGGAACTTAACTGTTTCTTTGCTCGTTTCGAGGTGAAAGCTACAGTGGCAGACATAACACCCTCTCCAGCACCTGACAGCAACACCTTCACTGTGCAGGAGTATGATGTGAAGCGCGTGCTCAGAGCAGTGAATCCCAGGAAAGCTGCAGGCCCCGATGGTGTGACGGGCAGAGTTCTGAGGGAATGTGCAGACCAATTATCTGAGGTCTTCACAAAAATCTTCAACCTGTCCCTTTTAAAATCCACCATCCCTCCCTGCCTGAAGTCCGCCACAATCATCCCACTGCCGAAAAAGTCTGTCATCAGCGGTCTTAACGACTACCGTCCGGTAGCACTCACACCGGTCATCACAAAGTGCTTCGAGAGACTGGTCCTGCAGCACATCAAAGCCAGCCTCCCACCCACCTTCGACCCACACCAGTTTGCCTACAGAGCAAATAGGTCTACAGGGGATGCCATCGACACTGCTCTTCACACTGCACTGACCCACCTTGAACACCAGGGGAGCTATGTGAGGATGCTCTTCCTCGACTTCAGCTCTGCCTTTAACACGGTCATCCCGAGCAGACTGGTCACCAAACTTTCCGACCTTGGATTTTCCCAAACCATCTGCCACTGGATCAAGGACTTCCTGACCAACCGCCCCCAGACCGTCAAAATAGGCCCTCACCTCTCCTCCACCATTACACTGAGCACCGGCTCACCACAGGGCTGTGTGTTGAGCCCCATCCTTTACTCCCTCTACACTCACGACTGCGCCCCCACCCATCCCACCAACACCATCATCAAGTTCGCGGATGACACGACTGTGGTTGGACTCATCTCAGAAGGAGATGAGACAGCCTATAGGGATGAAATCCAAAGGCTGGCAGCATGGTGTTCAGTGAACAATCTGGTCCTGAACTCCTCCAAAACAAAGGAACTTATAATTGACTTTAGAAAAACCAGTGGAGATTACGACCCACTCTACATCAATGGGGTCTGTGTGGAAAGGGTACCAGCTTTCAGGTTCCTGGGTACGCACATCGCAGAGGATCTTACCTGGTCTACCAACACCATCACCACAGTAAAGAAGGCACAGCAGAGACTCCACTTCCTGAGGATCCTCAGGAAAACCAACCTGCAGGAGAAGCTCATGTTGTCCTTCTATTGCTGCTCCATCGAGAGTGTGCTGGCATACTGTATAACCACATGGTATGCCAGCTGCTCAGAAAAGGACAGGAAGGCCCTTCAGAGGGTCATCACGACGGCCCAGAAGATCATCGGCTGCTCACTGCCCTCCCTGGAGCACCTGTTCAGCCTACGCTGCCTCAGTAGAGCAGGCAAAATAATAAAAGATCCATCCCACCCCGGCCACCGTCTGTTTGTTCATCTGCCCTCTGGTCGACGTTTCAGGTCGATCAAATCCCGAACAAACAGACTTAAGAACAGTTTTTACCCCAGGGCCATACGAGAACTGAACACTACCTTTGCACTAGGCAACACCGTTAAAAAATCTTGTACTTAAGATAATTGTATTTAATTGTATTTATGTATTTATTTGTTTTTGCATTTATTGCATATATGTTTGTACGCACCGTCAGGATTGGCTATTTTTTAATTTTGTTGTACTCGTTGCAATGACAATAAATGAATATTATTATTATTATTATTATTATTATTATTTCAAATCACATATGCTGATTATTTTTTAATATTGTCTTTTAAACTATTTTTAATATTGTCTTTTTGCCTTACTAATGTCATTTTTAAATCTTATTTATCCTTGGAATATTACTGCTGAGGTGACCCGTTGTCTTGTCAAATACATTTCATTGTATCGTTGACCCTGTGCCAACCTACATATGACAAATAAAAATGTATTATTAAATTTTCATTACGTCGTAATGATTTGCTTAGTCAGTTGACCTCTGGCTTGAAGGAATTTTGGGGTCTCGAATGATCCTTGCAGTTTTTGTGCTGGGTTTTAAAAACCTGTTCCTCATTACTGCTATGTTTGTGGAAATTGCGTTAGGATGAAATCTGTGACCAAGAGAATATTTCTTGTGTTCAAGTCCTTGCATGAAGAGAAGTGGTGAATAACACAAATCTGTTGCAGTTAGTACTTTAAAGGAATAATTAAAGTAATCAGATGATACAACATTTACTGAAAGTTGCATTTATGCCCATCTGTCTAGATTAGTTTACCAGCGTGCTAGAAAAAGATTACCCATATATTTTCTGGCTCAAGGCAGACTTAAAATGAATAGGATCTAAGTTTATACTTAAGTTTGTATTTAGGTTGCTACATGGGGGGGGGGGGGGGAATAAATATTGTCAAGTTTATCAGGGATGATGCCCTTCAGTTTAATGGTTTTACAAAAATGGATAGAGATAATAATTTAGAAAGTGTGGTCATATATGAGATTTTATTTTGCAGAGCTAGCCATGTTTCATAGCTTTCATCAAAATGCTGGTTTAAATTCTCATAAATGGTGCAATGTTTTATGTTATTAATGTACAATGTTATTATTCTTGTGATAGTCATACAGAATTGAAGCGGGCCATTTGACCCAACTCATCCAACCAAGATGCCCCATCCAAGTTTGCCCCATTTGCCTGGGTTTGGCCCACATCCTCTAAACCTTTTGTATCCATGTACCTGTCTAAATGCCTTTCAGATATTGTTATAGTATTTGCCTCAACTACTTTGGCAGCTGTTTCCATTTCCCCACCACCCTCTATGTGAAAAGCTTGGCCCTCAGGTTCCTATTAAATTGTTCCCCTCTCATCTTAAATCTATGTCCTCTGGTCCTTTATTCCCCTACCTGGGGAAAAATAGACTTTGTGCATTCCCCATCTATTCCTCTCATAATCTTATATACCTCTGCAGGAACACTCCTCAACCTACTGTGCTCTGACAAATAAAATCATAGCTTAGCCATCCTCTCCCAAAAGCTCAGACTTTTGTCCTGGCAACATCCATGTAAATCTTCTCGACACTCTTTCCAGATTAATGACATATTTCCTACAGCGTGGTGACTAAAACTGATGACAATGCTCCTCGTGCAGTCTCCCTCAAATCTTTTACAACTGTAATATTATGGCCCAACTTCCATATTTGATTCCCTGTGTTGAAGGTCAGCGTGCCAAAAGCCGCCTTCACCACTCTATTTACATGCTACGCCACTTTCAGGTAGCTATGTGCTTGTACTCTGTTCTACAACACTCCCCTGGGCTCTACCATTGACGATGAAGGTCCTGTCCTGGTGTGACATCCCAAAATGTAACACCTTCACTCCACTGAATTAAAGTCCATAAGCCTTTCCTTGGATCACTTGCCCAGCTGATCAAAATTCCACTGTAATTAACCATCTTCACTGTGTATGATACCATTTATTTTAGTGCAATCTACAAATTCACGCATCTTTCACTGAAAATGTACATTCTCATCCAAACCATTGATGTAGATGACATACAACAATAGGCAAGCACCGAACCCTGAGGCACACCACTGGACTCAGATTTCTAATCCGAAAAGCAATCTTCCAAAACCACCCTCTGCTTTCTACCATGAAGCCAATTCTGTGTCCAGTCAGCTAGCTCTCCCTGGATCCCATGCGATATATACTTCCAGAGCAGCATTCTGTGCGGAACCTTATCAAATGCCTTGTTGTAGACTATGTCTACATCCTTCCCTCATCAACCTGTCCAGTTGCTCTTTCAAGAAACGTAATCATATTTTGTGGGACACAATCTTAGATGCACTAAATAATGCTGACTATCCCTAATCGGCCTCTGTCCTTCCATATGCATGTATGTATATCATATTCCTTGGAATCCTCTCCAGTAACTTTCCTACCACAGATGGTAGGATTAGTGATCTATTGTTTGCAGCCTTTCTAAGATATTGGGACAACAATAATCACCTTCCAGCACCTCACGTGAATCTAACAATGATTCCTACAATTTCTTCTCTGCTTTCCCTAAGTGTCCTTGGATATATATAATCGGGCCCAGGAGATTTATTTACCTTCATTTCCTTGAATCTCAAGGAATGATTCGTCTCTTTGCTTTGATTTTCTCCACAGATTCAGGCTTTGACTGTCCCAGAAAGCAGTGATGTAAAACATTTTACACAGGAAAACCAAGATTATTTGATCATCAGTAGTCAAGTGGACACTTTCGACAGTAACTCAAAGGTTAATTTTGAGATTTTGCAATATTATTAGATCGCAATATTCATTTCAAGATATTCATTATTTGTACAATGAAGCTAAAAAAAGTGGCAATTCAATAGAACTATCTTTTATAGTTTGTTCAAATACCAGAATCGGCTCAATTGTTCATCTTCATTATTCCTCGAAACTAGAGCTGCAAATTCTGTGTACTTTCTGTTCTTTACAATGGTACGACTGTTTGAGTCAGTCACTGAAAGAACCCTGAAGACTCTGTCAGAACATAATGTCTGAGCCAAACAATAGTTGCGATTCTCATGGCCAATGACTAGGTTTCACCTACTTTTAGGGGTAGAAGCTACAAATGTTTGAATCCAGACTCAAGAGCAGCTTCTTTCGCAGAGCTAACAGGCTCTTAAGTAGACTTTATGTATGCGTGAATTTTCCAATCTATCGTTGTAGCCCTTGCACAATTTTTTCAACGATGTGTAGTTTAATTTGCATGGATAACACACAAAAAATAGATTTTCACTTTATCTCTGTAAGTGTGACAATAATAAACCAGTGTCATTACCCAAGCACTGTGCCCTACCCCACGTGGTTTTGGACTTGAGCATTTCACTGTTAACGTCGTTTACCACTGCCTTCACGTCCAATGTTTCCTGCCCCTGACATGATGTTCAATCTTGGCCAAAGTCTCCACGCTTATTGAGTTAATTCTTAGGGCCGTTTGGTGGGGTGAAACAGTAGTCGCATCCACAAACATACATTGCAGAATTTCAGGATACTGATTGACAAACACTTGAGGAATAATAATAATAATAATAATAATGCATTACATTTATATAGCGCTTTTCATATACTCAAAGACGCTTTACAGAGATTTAGAGAACATAGGGAAATGAATAAATAGATAAATAAGTAAATAAGTAAACGAACAGAGAAAGGAGACAGAAGGTGAGGTGACCTTCAGTGGTTGAAGGCAGTACTGAACAGGTGAGACTTCAGCGATGTTTTGAATGTGGTGAGTGTGGAGGAGTCTCTAACGGTTTGGGGTAGTGAGTTCCATAGGGTGGGAGCAGCGATGCAGAAAGCCCTGTCCCCCCAGGATCTGAGTTTGGTCCGGATGTGGGGGGATAGGAGATTGGCAGCAGCAGAGCGGAGGGTGCAGGTGGGAGTGTGCCTGTGGAGGAGGTCGTTCAGGTAGGATGGGGCCAGGTTATGGAGGGCTTTGTAGGTTATGAAAATAGGGACGGCATATTGAATTAAATTGAATACTTGAATTGAATTCAATATTTAAGATCAAGATCAATTTATTGTCACATGCACCAATTAAGGTACAGTGAAATTTGAGTTCCCATACAGCCATACTGTGAAATGCAACAAGACTCACAGCCACGTAAAATAAAATTTAACATAAACCATCGACCACAGTGGATTCCACATTCCTCACTGTGATGGAAGGTAATAAAGTTCAATCAGCTTCCTCTTTGTTCACCCGGGGTCGGGGCTGTTGAACCATCCACAGTCACTGCTGCCGACTGTCCAAGCCCTCGTGTCGGGATGATCGAAACTCCCCGCATCGGGACGGTTGAATACATTGTCACATTTGACAAGTCACAGTGAAATTGTTTGCTTGCATACCGAAGGTATGCAATAGTTGCCACATAAAGGGCGTTGACAAAGTTATAAGGCATCCCGTGCCAGATCCACCCTACGCACCAGGCATAGTGGAATATCATTAGATTAATGCTGTTCACTTTGTAAGTGTAATGATTAACTTGGTCTCCTGATGTTGTCTAAACGCTCTATGAAGACAGAGCAGAATATTCCAGAATTTTTTATGAACTTGAAGTACAAAGTTTAAATCAAGTTTTAAACTGTACTGACCACGACTGACTTGAAGTAATTCAGGTGCTGGCACAGATTGATGCCGCAAAATATTCTGAAATAGGCCAAAAAGACGCAAACAATATAGCCATCTGTGCACTTTGGATGCTAATTGGAACAGCCGATTAACACTTGGATATCCTCTCAAATGTTTTATGCTTGAGAACAGGTTTGGATGAAATCCAGCTTATTCCTCAATTTGTTTTAAAATTTCCTCGGGTTGTATTGCACAAAAATGAAACCTTCTCATTCCACAATTTTTTCTCCTGGTAGTGAATGAATTCATCATGTGCTCAGATCAGAAGTCAATAATTTGTTTCAATTAATATGCACACAGATCTACAGATGGGATGGGAATGCATTTATTTTGCACCAAAACCTACCGACTCGTGGTGCTTCTGGCCTTGCTCTATTTAAACAAGGAAATCTCCTCTATCTGGCTGTTTCGCAGTACAACCAGGCATCTGTCCTCTTTCAATGGAGCGATGACCAATTCGGCAAGCCTCAGAACCTGACCTTCCATGCAGGAACGCACGTCAGCAGCATAACTGTTGGGGGTGACACCTACCTTGTCTTGGGTAACACCACCATATTTGCTTAATTGATAATTGTGTTTTAAGTAGATATTAATATTATATCAATTTTGATCCTTTGCATTTTCGTAGTAGGAATAAAGGCTTAGACTATTTTCTAAATGGGGAGAGAATCCAGAAATCAGAGGTGCAAAGGGACTTGGGAGTGCTGGTGCAGGATTCCCAAAAGGTTAATCTGCAAGTCGAATCGGTAGTAAAGAAAACAAACTCAATGCTAGCATTTATTTCAAGAGGGCTTGTATACAAAAACAGGGATGTACTGCTGAGGACTGGTAAGGCCACATTTGGAATATTGTGAACAAATTTGGGCACCATATCTAAGGAAGGATGTGCTGGCTCTGGAGAGGGTCCAGAGGAGGTTTACAAAAATGATCCTAGGAATGAGTAGGTTAACCTATAATGAGGCACTGAGCCTTTGTTGGCACTGGGCCTGTACTCGCTGGAGCTTAGAAGAACGAGGGGGGACTTCATTGAAACATACAAAATAGTGAAAGGCTTGGATAGAGTGGATGTGGAGAGGATGTTTCCACTAGTGGGAGAGTCTAGGACTAGAAGTTATCTACTTCTTAGGAGAAGATAACTTCTAGTCCTAGACTCTCCCACAAGTTCATAACAAGAGGAGTTGAGTACAGGAGCAAAGAGGTCCTTCTACAGTTGTACCGGGCCCTGGTGAGACCGCACCTGGAGTACTGTGTGCAGTTTTGGTCTCCAAATTTGAGGAAGGATATTCTTGCTATTGAGGGCGTGCAGCGTAGGTTCACTAGGTTAATTCCCGGAATGGCGGGACTGTCATATGTTGAAAGGCTGGAGCAATTAGGCTTGTATACACTGGAATTTAGAAGGATGAGGGGGGATCTTATTGAAACATATAAGATAATTAGGGGATTGGACACATTAGAGGCAGGAAACATGTTCCCAATGTTGGGGGAGTCCAGAACAAGGAGCCACAGTTTAAGAATAAGGGGTAGGCCATTTAGAACGGAGATGAGGAAGAACTTTTTCAGTCAGAGAGTGGTGAAGGTGTGGAATTCTCTGCCTCAGAAGGCAGTGGAGGCCAGTTCATTGGATGCTTTCAAGAGAGAGCTGGATAGTGCTCTTAAGGATAGCGGAGTGAGGGGGTATGGGGAGAAGGCAGGAACGGGGTACTGATTGAGAGTGATCAGCCATGATCGCATTGAATGGCAGTG
Source organism: Rhinoraja longicauda (assembly GCF_053455715.1). NCBI lineage: Eukaryota > Metazoa > Chordata > Chondrichthyes > Rajiformes > Arhynchobatidae > Rhinoraja > Rhinoraja longicauda. The sequence goes on along the minus strand of NC_135955.1, from coordinate 79,826,432 downwards.
CTGGCTCGAAGGGCTGAATGGCCTACTCCTGCACCTATTGTCTATTGTCTATAAGTTATAGCCTCAGAATTAAAGGATGTTCTTTTAGGAGTAGATGAGGAGAAATTTATTTAGTCAGAGGAGAAGTTTATTTAGTGGAATTCTTTGCCACAGAAGGCTGGAGAGGCCAAGTCAGTGGATATTTTTAAGGCAGAGATAGATAGATTTTTGATTAGTATAGGTGTCAGAGGTTATGGGGAGAAGGCAGGAGAATTAGGTTGGGAGGGAGAGCTAGATTAGCCATGATTAAATGGCTTAGACGATGGGCCGAGTAGCCTAATTCTACTCCTATCACTTATGACTTATGACCTTTCATATTGGAATTCTTTCTTAATTAAACATTGTCAATTGCCACTTTATGTTAATTATTCTTAGTTAGATATTGTTAAATGGAATTTGATAAACCTGAGTTCAGAAAACATGTTTATTCATTGTGATTGATCTGCTCTAATATTGTTGGCTGAAGATGTTGGGGTTATGATATTGGAGTAGCAGCTAGAACCGGAACAAAATTGTACCATGGCAGTTCACACTGAGATTCTTATTAACATGCCACTGGTTCACTAATATCCTTCCAAGTATGTTACGTGCCACACTTTTCTGGCTTGGATGACAAATGGTTCTGGTTCAGCATAGAGATAAATTGTTGTACATCCATCTTGTGGACCATGGTGGAGATAGAGAAACTAAAATGAAATACTGTGCTGGACAAACCTGGATATAAGTGAGGTCATTAAAATATTTGATGGCAGAAAGAGAGGCATGTAAAGACATCTTAAATGTTTTCATAACAGGTTTCCTTGGCCAATTCTGTATAGATATAAATTTTGTTAGAAATAATCTAATTTTGAACTCTGAGATAGATTTTATTAAATCGTGCTCTTCCATTATTTATTGTATTTCTTTTTGGGGATGACAGTTTATCTGTGCACCAATGCATTAACTAAGCTCGCATTTATTATGCTTTACAGGCAACCGTACTACTTGCTCTGTGTACTTTTGGAAGACCGGGCAGCCCTTTTTAAATCTGGTCCAGTCTATTCCTGTTAACACTGTGAGAAACATCCACCTTTTTACACCTCCTTCTGGCTTTGGTAAGGTTGCAGAATTGAACACATCACACCACCAGGTGTAACATGCAAATCTTTATGACAAATAAATGGTGTGCAGAAAGATGAGCTCTTAAAACTTCCAATTACTTTGTATCATTTATATGATTGAAACTTAATTTTTAACGATTTGAAATTATTGCAAAGTTGATTGCTCTCTGTGCCATTTCTCATCACCAAACTCAAAGGTTCGGATTAGGCACCACTCAGGGAAGATGAAGATAAAGTTAGACTGCAGTTTGCTTTTGTCGATCTGTCCAACTGCATACCATATACTTCTGCAATTGCCTCTGCAATGAATGTCACATAAACATCTATCCGTATGATCAAATGACTTATGTACATAATCCTTGTGTGCATTCATATTTTTGTGTAATTAATTTGCTAGTTATCTCAGTGGTGTCATTTGGGATTGGATTTGCAGGAAGTGTAGTCCTCCAGTAGTGATCATTTATGAATGGTATGTTTACCTCTGGAAATGTAGTGCTGGAGATACAACAGACTGATCTCCCTCCACCAGACCATTAAAAAAAATATCTACAATAAGTGCTTTTGATATAAAATATTCCATTAACTATTATGGAGTGATCACATTGAATGGTGGTGCTGGCTCGAAGGGCCAAATGGCCTACTCCTGCACCTATTGTCTATTGAAATCTGCCTTATGTTGTACATAATAAAAGGTCTATTGCAATCCAAATATATAGACATAGATGATGTTTTATTTCTGATAAGAGCATATTTTGCAAATATTAATTGTCGAATTTCTTTCAGTTCATCTCCTGTTGAATAGTGAAAACAAGTCAAATCTCTACACATGGAACACAGTGAGCAACCAATTTACATCGGTGGTGAAACTCCCACCATCAAATCATATGGTTTCTGTCATTGCTCCTTCGCGTAATGGAACCAAAACCCTCATTGCCTCAGTGGGCAATTTACATTCCTTGATCTATGAGCTGGCTTCTGTTTCTAATGAATCAGATTTCATTCCAGGGTAAGAACTTTTGAACTACAATTTCATTTGCAGAGGGCGCCCGGGGTCGGTCCTGAGTCTCTGGCGCTGTGGGGTGGCGGCGCTGTCACAATGTCTTAGTCTTTGTAAAGTGGGAGGAAAGATAGAACCACTACAGTAGTTATGTGGGAGAAAGATAGAACCACTGCGGTAGTTCTATCCGACACGGAATAATCCCTTGTGTGTAGCATAGAACTAGTGTAAGGGGGATCGCAAATCATAGAGACATACAGCATGGAAACAGGCCCTTCAGCCCAACTTGCTGATGGTGACCAACATGCCCCATCTACACTAGTCCCACCCGCCTGCATTTGGCCTATATCCCCCTAAATCTGCCCTATCCATGTACCTGTCCAAATGTGCTCAGCACGGGTCTCGGTGTTTCTACACGGTATCTCAAAGCAAAACTAAGTTAAAATGATTAAAAAACATTATTCAAATGTGTAATTCTCAAAAGCACTCCAAAAGCTTTCATTAATCCAGCAGTAAGGGCAAGGAGAAGAAACAAGAGCAACATCAAGTTACTGTACCTGCAAGAATCGCTCCATCCACCGAGTGGTCATTCGTGAAACAATCTTGGATGCAATAGATTTGGCCCATTAATACTCAATTCTGTTATGAACAGGTCCATTACTGCAAAGGTTTACTGTACTGCATTTCTGGGTGAAGGCCTAGAACATTAAGATATCAGAGGGTTAATGAGGTGTTGCATTTGATGTATATGGACTAAATATTTTCTGCTGTTATCAGACCACTGAATGGTCCTCCTGTAAGCTAAGGTGTAGTACATCTTCCAACCTACTTCACTTTGGACTTTTTCCTCTGTAACTGTAATGTCACCATCCTGTAAAATGGTGGCCTGCACTCTGGTATCTTTCTCATTGCACTCTTTTGTATTTGTGTATGGGTTGTAGTACTCGGGGAGGGTATGATTTGATTTGATTCGATAGCATGCAAACATCAGCTTTTCACTACATTTCAATACATGTGACAATAATACACCAATACCAAAGGGCATTTGGTAAAGTGCCGCGTAATAACTTCTCAGAAATATAAAATCCCATGGAATCAAAAGGAGAAATTAACATGAATGAGAAACTGCTTTGGTGATAGAAAAAGCAGAATTGTGGTTAATGATTAGTATTTAATTAATGTTGACCATTATAGATCCATGCCAGGACACTACTGTTTTTCATGATTTGTACAAAGTACTTGTGTTGGGATGTACAGGCTTAATTTCAAAATTACAGATGACATTGAACATGGAAGTATAGTAAACAACGAGGAAAATAGCGCGAGACTTAGAGATGACTCAGATAGAACTGGCAGACAAGTGGCAGAAGAAATTTAACATAGAAAATTATACCTTGCGCAGGGTAAATTGATTTATCACAGTAAGAAGAAGAAAGGCAATATAATATGACGGAGTATAATTCTAAATGGGGTCCAGAAATAAAGGCACCTTTCTGTATACAAGCATTAATCTTTGATGGTGGCAGAGCAGGTTGAGAAATTGAGGTTAAAAAAAAACCCTGTGATCCCGTGCTTCTCTTAGTATACAAATGTAACAGCGAAAATACATTTTTTAGAAAACCATGAGTATTGTATCCTATTCTGATCAGCACATTTTAAGGATGCAAAGACCTTGGAGAATTTGCAATGAAAGTTTACTGGAATGATTCCAGGGACAAATAGCTTGCATTACAGGGAAAGGCTGGAGAAGCAGGGTTGTTCTCTGAAGAGGAGGGAAAGTTGGAAGAAATGTGACAATGTAGGTTCAAGGCAGTAAGGAGAAAAAACTATTGTAATAATCACAGGGTTCTCTGGGTTTAAGCAAAATAAAGCGAGGAAAATATTTTTTAATGCCTTGAGTTTTGAGCTTTGGAATATATTGTGATCACGAGGGGTAGGCTGATTCAATAGAGCTTTCAAAGGGGAATTGGATAAATACTAGGAAAAAAACCTATTCAGAGTAGTTGGGGGAAGTGCAGGGGAGTGGTATTCTGCCATTGAAGGACTGAAGGGTTACTCTTCTAAGATTCAGTCAATGAATCTTAGAATTAGGGGAGTCTGCAATCACAGTAAAACTTGATACCGCTGCTGCCTGCTGCTCAATTCAAGGAGAAGGCGAAAAGTTGTCTCCCTAGGAGGGGAGCGTTGGTGACATTTCTAACCTACTCTGCAAATTGAGACAGGCTGCTGATATCCTTAGCACTCGCCTGCAAAGATCGAAAGGCAATGAAATTGAGAGGCTTATTCACCTTTGTGCCAATGTCCAAGTGATCTTGAGATATCTATGGTCATTGCAAATTGCAAATTTCACCCCCATTGTTTCTGAAACAGTATCTCCAAAAACAATTGTTTCTCATCAAGGAGCTGTTGAAAAACTACTTGAATGCATGGAGAGCAGCATCCTCATCATCTCCTTTCTGTCCGATTCTAGGAAAATTGACAAGGGAGAGTCAGTGGATGTGGTGTACCTCGACTTTCAGAAAGCCTTCGACAAGGTCCCACATAGGAGATTAGTGGGCAAAATTAGGGCACATGGTATTGGGGGTAGGGTACTGACATGGATAGAAAATTGGTTAACAGACAGAAAGCAAAGAGTGGGGATAAATGGGTCCCTTTCGGAATGGCAGGCAGTGACCAGTGGGGTACCACAAGGTTCGGTGCTGGGACCCCAGCTATTTACGATATACATTAATGACTTAGACGGAGGGATTAAAAGTACCATTAGCAAATTTGCAGATGATACTAAGTTGGGGGGTAGTGTGAATTGTGAGGAAGATGCAATAAGGCTGCAGGGTGACCTGGACAGGTTGTGTGAGTGGGCGGATACATGGCAGATGCAGTTTAATGTAGATAAGTGTGAGGTTATTCACTTTGGAAGTAAGAATAGAAAGGCAGATTATTATCTGAATGGTGTCAAGTTAGGAGGAGGGGGAGTTCAACGAGATCTGGGTGTCCTAGTGCATCAGTCAATGAAAGGAAGCATGCAGGTTCAGCAGGCAGTGAAGAAAGCCAATGGAATGTTGGCCTTCGTAACAAGAGGAGTTGAGTATAGGAGCAAAGAGGTCCTTCTACAGTTGTACCGGGCCCTGGTGAGACCGCACCTGGAGTACTGTGTGCAGTTTTGGTCTCCAAATTTGAGGAAGGATATTCTTGCTATGGAGGGCGTGCAGCGTAGGTTCACTAGATTAATTCCCGGAATGGCGGGACTGTCGTATGTTGAAAGGCTGGAGCGATTGGGCTTGTATACACTGGAATTTAGAAGGATGAGGGGGGATCTTATTGAAACATATAAGATAATTAGGGGATTGGACACATTAGAGGCAGATAACATGTTCCCAATGTTGGGGGAGTCCAGAACAAGGGGCCACAGTTTGAGAATAAGGGGTAGGCCATTTAGAACGGAGATGAGGAAGAACTTTTTCAGTCAGAGGGTGGTGAAGGTGTGGAATTCTCTGCCTCAGAAGGCAGTGGAGGCCAGTTCGTTGGATGCTTTCAAGAGAGAGCTGGATAGAGCTCTTAAGGATAGCGGAGTGAGGGGGTATGGGGAGAAGGCAGGAACGGGGTACTGATTGATAGTGATCAGCCATGATCGCATTGAATGGCGGTGCTGGCTCGAAGGGCTGAATGGCCTACTCCTGCACCTATTGTCTATTGTCTATTAACTGGGAGGTTGTCTGTCTGTGGGCTCTTTCTTCTTCCCTCTCATATTACCCTCTCTGGCAGCCCATTGTACATACACACACCACCCTCTGAGTGAAACGTTGAGCTAGGGGCAGCTGGTTGAGACCTGTACAGATGATATTCTTAATGCCAGCCACAGGACTCTGTGAAGACTTTGCAGATTTTGACTAATTCTCATGATAGCAATTGCTGAGTTTCCCTCTAGCCAATTGTGAGGTGGTAGCTCTTCTACTAAATGCTTGGCACTTAGTGCAGTCTGACAACACTGGTGCCAACCAGTTCGGTTTGAGGTGTGATGTAATGGTAAGCCCACCCTGTATAATCCTCGATATACTAACAAAATACCTCATCATTTGCAAATCAATTTACCGGATGACATAAACTTTTTTAAAAAGAGCCCTGGAGTAACTTAGTGCGTTATGGCAGCATCTGTGGAATACATGCATAAGGGAAGTTTCGGATTAAAACCCACTGAGTTGCTCCAGCACTCTGTGCTTCTTATTTGTAAACTAGCATCTGCAGTTCCTTGTGTCATCCGATGGCATAAGTTGGGCTGAAAATGCTTGTTTGCAACTTGAGAATGAATACAGATGCAAGTTAGTCTTGCAACACCTAAGCAGCAGATGTTACTGTGTATAATCTAATTTTGCAGGTATGTATGCCCAAGGATTAAATTATGAGGAGAGTTGTATTGTCTGAAATTTTGATGATTAAGAGTTATCATGTGAGGGCAACAGTACCAGTTACTTTTAGAATCTAGATAGAGGAATCATGGCCTGAATATTCATACCAGTCCTTACAGGAGTAAAGTTAATGCAAGGGCAAATCATGTTTGAAGCTCTTTTCTGCAAGAGGCAAATGATGCCCAGTAATTGGTAATGATAAATTGAATAAATTTTATTAGCCAAGTATGTTTACACACAAGGAATTTGCCTTAGTGCTTTGCTCACAAGTAACAACACGATATCCAGTAAACAATTAAGAATAAAACATTATAATTTAAACATGTGAAGAATGAAATAAAATACCAGATGAATAGGTTATATAACCAGTTATTAATTGGTATGGGGCAAAAATCTGTTTCTGGAGTAAGGTTAATGATATTGGGTCTGTGGTAGATGTCAGTCACTAGTCTGTCTCCTGTGATGGAGATGGTGAGGTCCAGAAACAGGAGGGAGATGTCGGAGATAGTCCAAATATATTTAAGGGCAGGATTGAAATTGGAAGTGAAGTGTATGAAGTCAGTGAGTTCTGCATGGGTACAAGAGGCAGCACCAATGCAGTCGTCGATGTAGCGGAGGTAGAGTTCGGGGATGGGGCTAGTGTACATCCGGAACAGGGATTGTTCGACGTACCCGACAAAGAGGCATGCATAGCTAGGGCCCATGCGAGTGCCCATAGCTACGCCTCTGGTTTGGAGGAAGTGGGAGGAGTCGAAGGAGAAGTTGTTAAGTGTTAGTAGATGGGGATTGGCTGGTTCTACGGTCGAGGAAGAAACGGAGGGCTTCAAGACCATCGTTGTGGGGGATGGAAGTGTAGACTGAACATCCATGGTAAAGATGAGGGAGTGGGGGCCTGGAAACCGGAAGTTATCGAGGAGATGGAGAGCAAGTGAGGTGTCTTGGACGTAGATGGGGAGGGATTTGACCGGGGGGATAGGATGGAGTCGAGGTAGGTGGAAATAAGTTCGGTGGGACATGAGCAGGCAGAGACAATGGGTCTGCCGGGACAGTTCTGTTTATGGATTTTAGGTAGGAGGTAAAATCGGGCCTTGTGGGGCTGGGGAACTATAAGTTTGGAGGCATTAGAGGGTAGATCGCCGGAAATGGTGAGGTCCATGATGGTGCTGATGATAAAGGTCTGGTGTTTGTTGGTGGGATCATGGTCCAAGGATAAGTAAGAAGAGGTGTCATGGAGTTGTCGTCTGGCCTCAGTCCGGTAGAGGTCAGCACGCCAGACTACCACAGCACCTCCCTTGTCAGCGGGTTTGATGACTAAGTCAGGGTTTGTTGCAGAGTGAGTGGAGGGCTGCATGTTCAGGAGGGGAGAGGTTAGAGTTAGTCAGGGGAGTGGAGAATTTGAGGCAGTTAACATCCCGCCGGCAGTTGGAGATGAAAAGTTCTAGTGAGGGTAGTTGGCCAACCGGGGGGGTCCAAGAGGAGGGGGTCTGTTGGAGACGGGAGAAGGGGTCATCATTGGGGAATGAGGACTCCTTCCCAAAGGTTAATGATATGTTCATATCGGGACAGAATTTGGCCCATCAAGTCCACTCCGCCATTCAATCATGGCTGATCTATCTTACCCTCTCAACTCCATTCTCCTGACTTCTCCCCATGACCCCTGACACCCGTACTGATCAAGAATCTGTCAATCCCCGCCTTACAAACATCCATTGACTTGGCCTCCACAGCCGTCTGTGGCAATTAATTTCATAGATTCGCCACTCTCTGACGAAAGCAATTCCTCCTCAACTATGATCTCCTGGAGTAGCAAAATGATTTGAGCTCCTGAGTATTCGACTCCTATTCTTTTCTTCATTTTATTATTTCCTCTCCTTCCCCTCAACTCTTTGTCCTACAATTGACAGCTGGGCCTTCAGCTATTTAAACTCCAACTGTAATATTACCATTTTGAACCCATTGTCTCTTTTCCTTCTACTCCTTTATAGATTTTCAATTTATGATAAATAAATAAATTTAATGACAAATTTCTTTAATTTGAAGTTCTTTTCTCAGTGGTCCATTGAAATCCAAGATAATGAATGAACAAAACTTTCTTTATCTTCTTAAATAGGTTGTTGGTTTTCCGATTTTGACTTGTGACTTAACGGTCTCTGTCAGAGAGTTATGGGTTCGAGCCCAAGATACAAACCTGAGCACAAAATCTAGGCACTGCTTCAATACAGTACTGAAACAATCTTTAGAGTTAAAATGTCAATGCTAAAAAGATGTATTAAAACCCTATGGTCCTATTTAGCAATGGTGGGGGATTTCTTCCTGATATACTGCCAAAATGTAATGAACGTTATCACCAATATAACATTGTAATTAAGTGGCACCATACATCAGTTTGGCTGTCAAGTCCTTTGAAAAATTCCAAGGTCATAACACATGGGTATGCATGCATGTGTTTCTCAGCTTCGGGCCTATTGATATAATCATCATGTCAGAGTAGATTTATTTTTAATTTCAATGCATTTTCCATGGCAATTAACAATTAACAATTATTTATGTAGTTCTTTATTTATAATTAAACTATAAAATATTCATTGTTTGCTAATTATCAGTTTGGTTTACCAGTGTGTTCTTGTGTCTTGTGTTAAACGGTTCTTTCCTCACTCAAGGTCCTGAGTAAATAATAAAGGCAGACATTGTAGTGATGAAAATGAGTTATCGTTAGAATGTTGGAGTTGCTGTTTTTATTCAGACGGAATTCATATTTATTCATAACAATGTTTAAAAATCATATGACCATATTTGAAGATTTACAGGGAGTCTTATCGATCCACTAAATATTGATCCCTCACGGTGGCAAAGCGGTAGAGTTGCTGCTTTACAGCACTAAATGCCAAAGATCCGGGTTCGATCCGACTATGGGTGCTTGTCTGTATGGAGTTTGTACATTCTCCCTGTGGCCACGTGGGTTTTCTCCGGGTCCTCCGGTTTCTTCTCACACTCCAAAGACATACAGGTTTTTTGCGGACGTAAAATTTGAATTGTCCCTAGTCTGTGTAGGATAGTGCTAATGTGCGGGGATTGCTGGTCGGTGCGGACTTGATGGGCTGAAAGGCCTGTTTCTGCGCTGTATCTCCAAACTAAACTATGCTGCACTAAACTTAACTAGCATCATGAAAACCACCTATTTATTTAACTTGTTGGTGGTGGAGCCTTGCCGCGTGTAAATTGCCTGCTGTGCGGTCCACTAGATGATGACTGCACTGGATAAGTAAGTCTTTGCTTCCGATTGAACGCTTGAAAACATTGAAAACTAATTTGTTATTGTCGGAATAGTTGAAAAGTTTATACAGTCACACACAAGATGAACAAATGTACAAAACAAAGGAAATGCACTGGTGGTGTGTGTAGGAAGGAACTGCAGATGCTGGTTTAAACAGAAGATAGACACAAAAAGCTGGAGTAATTCAGCGGGACTGGCAGCATCTCTGGAGAGAAGGAATAGGTGATGTTTTGGGTTGAGACCCTCTTCAGACTAGTCAGGGGAAAGGGAAATGAGTGATGCATCGAGTCGAAGAGCAGAAGGAATCACAGAGGGGGAGCACCGAGAAAAGATGGGGTGGGGGGAAAGCAGAACAACAGGACGAACTGGAAAATGGCAACGTAATTATATTAAAATTATAATAGCATGCTACTGTTCATGTAAATAATAATTGATCATTACAATTCTTTAAATTGTTAGGTTTGAAGAGCTCATTTTCGAACCTGGGGACAAGGAAGCTGTGATTGCAGTAAATATTCTTGATGATGAAATGCCGGAAGATGCTGAATTTTTTACAGTCAGACTCATAAATGCGAAAGGTGGAGCTGAGATTGGTTTTAATGATCGTGTGACTATAGTGATCCAAGCAAATGATGATGCCCATGGAATAGTCGGCTTTGCGCAGGTAAATGCAATTTCTTTTTTTAATATTGTAAATAAATGAAGGCATTTTACATATTAAAAGTTCTTTGTTTGGGGTGTTAAGAATGAAAAGGTTCATTGTTTGATGCAAGTGAACGTGATTCCAATATTACTGATAGGGCAGTATTTCTTCAAATATATATGTATAAAACATAAAAAAGATATTGGTGTTTAAAACCATTTAAAAGATAATCTACCTTTTCACCACATTATATATATATATATATACATATATATATCTACATATCTATATATATAAACATAGCACAAAAAGTAAGGAAATTTGTGTTTGGTAGATTATTTCTTTGTTGTATCAATGCTTCTTGGCAATAAATCTTATACCGTTGGAAAGCCTGTTTATTTCCCTTTTAAATGGTGCCACATTTGTAAGGAACATGCATTTGTGGGATGAGCAGCAGAGCTGAGTATGTGGGTTGCGCCCATGAAAAATCTGCCAAATCTCTGCCAATGTCAAACAGCTTATTCTGCCATTGACTCTTGTTCGGTGTTGTTTGGTGGATTGGACGATTGAAGTCTGAAGAAACAAGACATATTGGCAATTTAACAATTTATTCATTTAATAAACAGGAGCCTCAGTAGTGTGTGGAAGAACCATACACAGCCACAACAGCCTGGCACCTCCTCCTCATGCTGGTCACCAGCCTGGTCACACACTGTTGTGGGATGGCATCCCATTCTTCAACCAGCATTTGTCGCAAGTCAGCCAACGTGGTTGTGTTGGTCACTCTGGCACGAACAGCACGCCCAAGCTGATCCCACAAGTGTTCAATGGGGTTGAGGTCAGTACTGCTGGCAGGCCATTCCATCCTCTCCACTCCCAAATTCTGGAGGTAGTCTCTGAGAAACCCTGCTCTGTGGGGGCGAGCATTGTCATCTTGGAGGATAGAGTTCGATCCCAGACTGTGGAGATATGGGATTGCCACTGGTTGCAGAATCTCATCTCGATATCTCTCTGCATTGAGATTGCCTCCAATGATGACAAGCCTCGTTTTTCCAGTGAGCGAGATGCCGCCCCACACCATCACACTGCCTCCACCAAAAGATGTTACTCTATCAGGCACCTGATTGTCAGCACCTGGGGGTACCAGAAGCTCAAAACAAGAGTCAATAGCAACAGCAGAATAAGCTGTTTGGCATTGGCAGAGAAGATTTGGCAAATTTTTCATGGGCGCAACCCATATACTCAGCTCTGCTGCTCATCCCACAAATGCATGTTCCTTACAAATGTGGCACCATTTAAAAGGGAAATAAACAGGCTTTCCAACGGTATAAGATTTATTGCCAAGAAGCATTGTTACAACAAACAAATAATCTACCAAACACAAATTTCCTTACTTTTTGTGCTATGTTTATATATATATATATATATCTACATACACACACACACACACATATATATATATATATATATATATATATATATACATACACATATATATAATGAAAAAGTAGATATCTTTTATATGTGAATCTATCTGTGTATATCACCATAAACGACACTGAATTTAAAAGCAAAGCCACATCAAAAACTAAAAACGTATTTTGCTTCGCCAGAGTTCCTTATCCAAGCAAGTGGAAGAATTAGAACAAGACAGTAAGGTCACTCTGAGTGTTGAACGGCTTCGAGGAACGCACAGAGCTCTCACTGTGCATTGGGTAGCCAATGGAAATGTCAATGATATCTTTCCAACTTCGGGAATGGTATGGATGTCTTATTTTACTTTATGTTCCAAAAATTATGTTATAAGCGAATCATTTTTAAAGTCACATTTATTGTCATGAATATGGATAAATACGGGTACATTGAAAATTTATGCTCACGGCATCATTACAAGGAATAGACTTGGAAATTCACACAAAAATAAATTATAGTACTCATAAATGTCACTAAATGTCGCTAAATTTCTGCAAGACTGCCAAAGAACAACACATTAGTGCAAGAGCATTTTTGGGGGGAAAACGTCTATGGTAATGCAAGAGGTGTGCCACAGTGTTCTTTGTCAAGGTAGGATTAGGGTGGATTTGGGTTGGAAGGGTTGAATGAATCAAGGAGTTGTGGAGGGAGCAGTCTCTACGGAAGGCGGAAAGGGATGAAGATGTAACGGGTTGTGAGAATACACTGGAGGTGACGGGAACGTCAGAGGAGGAGTTGGAGGAGGAGGCTTGTGGGGTGATAGGTGAGGACTGAGGAACTATCCTTGTTTCGTCTTTGTTGCGGGGGGGGGGGGGGGGGGGGGGGGATGAACACCAGAACTAAGGGACACGGAGGAGATGATAATTTGAGGGATGAGTCAGTGTGTTGATGAGGCCCTGGGGTTAATATCAGACTGCATTTTCATAAATGAAGAGAGTGCTCCAAAAGGTAAAAGCCCATGGGACCCAGGCGAATTTGGTAAATTAGATTTGATAAATTGGATTTGAAAGTAACTTGGTGCTAGGTGGCAGTTGGTGAAGGATTTATTTTCTCCGATTGGAACTTTGTGTTGGGATCTTTTCTCCAAGGAACTAGTGTTGGGATCTTTGCTATTTATTGTGTATATTATTGCTCTGGATGTGTATATAAGAATAAAAATAGAAAATGCTCAAAACACTCAGCAGGTCAGGCAGCACCTATCGAAAGAACCAGAGTTAATGTTTCAGGTCAATACCCATTGAAAGAACTCTGAAAAAGGGAACATATGTTCGTTTTAAGTTGCAGAGAGGGTGTGGGAGAAATGGAGAGGCCAAAGGAATCAGTCAGAGAGAACAAACTTTAATAAAAGTTGGAGAATGAGAACACAAACAAAGGAATGTCAAAGTTGTAAAGCTGCTGGACATGTCCAGCAGGTCGGGTTGTTTTAATGGAGAGAGGAAAGTTGAGCCAATATCACAGATGGAAGTCTTGCAACAGAATTGAACAATTCATAGACGGACAGAGAAAGCGAGTCATCTAACGCCGTAGAACTTGTAGAGTTTGATATTGAGTGCGGAAGACTGCATTATATTGAGTGCGGAAGACTGCATTTTATTGAGTGCGGAAGACTGCATTATATTGAGTGCGGAAGACTGCATTATATTCAGATGGCCGATGTTCCTCAATTTTATTACTGTGCAGGATGCCACAGACCGATAGATCAGAGTGTGGTTGAGAACTGGAGTGGTGGGCAACAGGACGATCAGTCGGTAACATTGGCAGAATCCTGAAAAATGTAAGCTGATGCATTTGGAGAACTAATAAAGTTAGGACGTAAACAATTAACGTTGGAACCCCAGGTAGCACTGGATCAGAGGATCCTCGATGGACATATCCAAGGATCCCTGAAGGCAGCAATGAAGGTAGATAGGGTGATTAAAAAGACATATTGGATGCATCCCTTTGTTCGCCAGGGAAGATGGTAAAATATATTAGGTGAATTAAAGTACAAATAGTTAAACCCTAATTCGAGCACAGGTGAGGTGTTGTGTGCATGAATAGAATGCTGTGATTATACTGGAGAGTATGCAGTAAAGATTCAGGATGTGCATGTGCTGGAGCACTTCAGCAGTGAGGAGAGATTGGATGGTCTGGGTTTGTTCTCCTTGGAGTGAAATAAGCTGGGAGAGGTTCTGATTCGGAGAGGATTTAAGGAAGAATTTTCTTTTAAGCCAGAAGGCGGTTAGCCTCTGGAATTCACTGCCCGAGAGGGAGGTTGAGGTAAATCACTTCCATTACTTTCAGGTTCTTTCTGATGTGAGTAATTAATATAGAACAAAATGGGCCAGATCTTGCTGGCATGGTTCCCCCACCTAGTTTCACGTATAAGGACCATCACCCCTCCTATGAATACATAAATAACTGAAAACATTCAATTGAAAAAGCATTAAAACAATGTAATCTACCTTCCTATTTGGCTTCCAATTTTTGCCCTACTATTGCTATTAACGAGGTCTCATATCCAGGGTAGACACAAATTGCTGGAGTACCTCAGTGGGATAGGCAGCATCTCTGGAGAGAAGGAATGGATGACATTTCGGGTCGAGACCCTTCTTCAGACTGAAGAAGCATCTGCAGTTCTTTCCTACCTCTCATATCCAGGTACAGGGTATGAGGCCCCTACATCTCCAGTGCCACTCTATGGAGGCCAGTGGGAGAGACCAGTAGAATATATGGTCGGCCAAATGGCCTAGTTCCATTTCTAGTTATAGAAATATGCAGGCCCTGTGTGTAGGAAAGAACTGCAGACGCTGGTTTAAATCGAAGTTAGACACAAAAATCTGGAGTAACTCAGTGGGTCAGACAGAATCTCTGATGAAAAAGAATAGGTGACATTTCTGGTCAAAACCCTTCAATTTGAATAAGGGTCTCGATCTGAAACGTCACCTATTCTTTTTCTGTAGAGTTGCTGTCTGACCCACAGCTTTTTGTGTCTATCTTCAATATACAGACCCCTATTGGACTAAACTGGACTTTATCTTGCACTAAACATTATTCCCTTTATCATATATCTGTACACGGTGGATGACTTGGTTGTAATCATGTATGTTGTTTCTGCTGACTGGTTAGCACGCGACAAAAGTCTTTTGCTGTACCTCAGTACAACTGACAATAAACAAAACTAAACCAAATCCTATAATTTAACTGTTCTGGCCTTAACTATCCCCCATTTCCTCCCAAAACACACATCAGCCACGTATACGATACAACTTTATTTATCCCAGGAGGGAAATTGGTCTGGCAACAGTCATAAAATACAACAAGATACATGAAACATGAAATTAAAGTGACGAGTGGAAAGGATTGGGGATGTGCAAAGATTGGGGAGGGGTGGGGGGGGGGAGGGGAGTCAGTCTACCCCACGACAGAAGGGGGAGGAGTTGTACAATTTGATTGGCACAGGGAAAACGGATCTCCTGTGGTGTTCTGTACAACATCTTGGTAGGACCAGTCTGTTGTTGAACGTACTCCTCAGATTGACCAGTGTGTCATGAAGGGGGTGAGCTGTATTGTCCAAGATGCTCTGCAGTTTGAGGAGCATCCTCTCCTCCAAGACCATTTACCATGAATCTAACTTCATATTAAACTCTGTATCCAATTGCTCATAACAAATCCAAGCTGTCTCTCCATTATTACTCCATGCATTAATACTCCATGGATAGTTAATGTTTTTGGATTGTTGCATCTCAATACCTCTTCTGCACTTGTATTAGACTAACTTGCCTGTAATTGTCTGCTTTATCTTTCTCCTCCTTGAAAATGATTAAACCATTTCCAATAATGCAGCCTTCTGGCACATCTCTTGTACTGAGGGAGGGTTAGAATATTCCTTTTGTAATCATGGCTATACTCCATTTTTAAAACATGCAGTCGTAGAAAACACTTTGGAAAGTGTAGGGAAAAACCTGCAGATGCTGGTTTAAATCGAAGGTAGACACAAAATGTTGGAGTAACTCAGCGGGTCAGGCAGCATCTCGTGAGAGAAGGAATGGGTGACGTTTCGGGTCGAGACCCTTCTTCAAACTGATATTAGGGAATGGGCGGGACAAAGATAGAATGTAGTCGGAGACGAAGACTAGTGGGAGAACTGGGAACGGGGAGGGTATAGAGAGGGAAAGCAGGGACTATCTGAAGTATATCTGAAGACTGTCCAAAGTCCCTGCTTTCCCTCTCTATCACCTCCCCCTTCCCAGTTCTCCCACTAGTCTTCCTGTCTCCGACTACATTCTATTTTTGTCCCGCCCCCTCCCTTGACATCCGTCTGAAGAAGGGCCTCGGCCCAAAACGCCACCCATTCCTTCTCTCCCGAGATGCTGCCTGACCCGCTGAGTTTCTCCAGCATTTTGTGTCCACTTACACTTTGGAAAGTGTTGGACTGGAATCATTTTTTGTCACCACTAGAAAGCTCAGACAACCTTGTCTGAAGAGGCTCGTCTGGAAACATCACCCATTCCTTCTCTCCAGAGATGCTGCCTGTCCCGCTGAGTTACTCCAGCTTTTTGTGTCTATCTTCGGTTTATACCAGCATCTGCAGTTCATTCCTACGCAACCTTGTATTATTTGTTGGCTACATTAATTAGTTAAACTAAACTGATCTTCAAAGACCCTCCGAAAGTCAAGCTCATGTTCATTGATTCTGGATAATCCGAAACTTTTGCATCATATCCACCATGAACATTCTCTCCAGAGTAAATAATAATAATAATCTCTGCCTTGACAGCTAGATTTGCATACAAGACTCGGTCATGACCATATCAGAATTTTCCACAAACTTGCTCTTGGATTTGTGCTAAATCTGTCTGGCTATACTTAAAATCTTTGACCTTAATTGACTTTTCTTTGCAGCGGACGGTGTTTGCAGGACCCTTTCTTCCATCTTCAATTCCACTCCCATGTAGTGCTTCAGAATCTAAATATAATTGCATTGCATGCCATAATGTTTATTTCCTTTCCTGATCTTGTTTGTTTTTGTCCATATTAATCACCATTGCCAATTATCATTCCATTTTTGCGACGTTATTTGTATTTGGTTTGCATCCTTCTGCTTGAAATCACCTCCCCAAGGCACTGTCCCGCAAAATATGGTGTTGTGTGCAAAGTTCCTTTTATCTCCTCTCTCCAGATTATTTGTATTGATTATAAATAATATTAATTTTAATACTGACCCACCAGCGTGTTTCCCTATTCATGACTCAATGCCATATCAAAGCAGTTCAATTTGCTATCTCAATTGTGTGTTCACTGATGTAATAAGAAATTGCTTTTGCTGAAAAGTTTGCTCCTCCACTGGATTCTGACAAACCAAGTGAGATAAGATTTATTAATCCTCGATTTATGGAATGCTCATTTCAGATGCAAGTGAGGAGAAAGCAATCCCACTGGAACTTATCCACTTCAATCCCCTTACAAATGCTGGTCAACCAAATTATATATATTTTTTAATGAGTTTGTGAACAGACACAAAACATAAGATAGCATGGTTGAATTTAATAAATTGGTAGTTTTTCAATTAGTCTTCAAAATTTTATGCTTGTCATTAATCATTTGGCCAATTTTCCAGTTTACTTTTCCAGAGGGTCAAACACTCGCATCAGTTTTTCTTGTGGTGCAAGCTGATGATATACCCGAAGGAGCTGAGGTTGTAACCATAACACTTGTGAATGTCACCACCATGGGTGTGCCAGACCAAGCTAAAGGTGCTGTCATTGACACCAACAAGAAAATGGCCATCTTGACTGTTCTGCCCAATGACTCGCCTTATGGTGTGATTAGCTGGCACATGGACTCAGCCAACATCTCTCTGCGGGAACCTGAATGTAAGTTTTGTTTTGTGGCTGTTGGGGATTAATCACTTTGCTGCTTTCCTGACCCTTGTATATTAAGATCCTTGTTTATTTATACCTCTCATGGTACATTGGAAAATTAATATCAGGATTTTGACAAGAGTGCAAAAGTTCATTTGTAACAAGCTGTGAGAAAAAGGTTTTGAAAATTAATAAAGCTGCAGTCAATTAACCTGTTTCTGATGCTCTTTCATTGTTTAAACATAAGCTTATTTTAACTGGTCAAACTTGCTATGGATGTTAATAATGTAAATTTGTTTATTTGTCTGCATCAATAAAAAATATTAAAATGTTAATCCTTTTTTTGGAATGATTTCACAAAACAATTGTTAAATAGAGTAGTATTTTCAAATTTTAATCTGCAAAAATTATGTATTGTAATACAGGGGTTTAGATGTCATTTGTTGTATGAGTGGGTTAGCTAAAGGGCCTGTCCCACTCAGGCGACTTTAAGGCGACTGCCGGCGACTAGGCTGTCGCCGACAGTTCGCCGGGGTGTCGCGGGCATGATCGTGAGGAGTCGTCCAAGAATCGTAGTGGATCTCAGCGCGTCGCTGAGAAATCATCCGGAGTGAAATTTCTCGTCGACAGCTAACTTGTCGCCAGGTATCGTTGCTTATTGCGGGCGCTGTCGCATGCTGTCCCCAGGTTTGCTAGGTTCTCTTAGATGCATTTAGAAGCACATAATATTAAAATAAGTAAAGTCATTTGAAGATACCATAAAATACTTGTGTTTAACAAATTTATTTACCGTCAGGACATTTGACAGGTAGATTGGAGGCGACAGTTTGACAGTCAGGTAAGCGTGGGAATTTTCGCGATGTTTATGGCCATCAAAAAATTACATTTAAAGTAGTCTCCAAACCCAGATATGCAACCCAGAAACCAGATATGCATCTCCCGTACATTTTCAAAGAATGCCCACACTCTGCACAAAAATCCATTTAACCACTTTTAAAATTAAATTTCTTAATACTGCTATTAGTAAACTGGAAGTAAATCCAGTTTATGCCTTGTTACAGTGTAGCTTGGTTTTCAAGTAACCCGGGCAAGATGTTATATTTCAAAACTCTCAAGTACTTTCCGACTTGTCAGTGATTTCAGCGAACATTAGGACGCCGGAGAAACATTGACAGCGTGGGAATTTTCGCGATGTTTCCGAAGACGTTGTAATCTCGACCTGACTCGGCATTGTCGTGGTCATTGTCGTAGGGTAAAATAAAATTTTGGCGATCTGCTACGACTTTGACAGTCGCCTGCAGTCGCCTAAAAAATCGCCTAAGTGGGACAGGCGTTAACTCTCAGTTCATTTTGCAAGAGGTTTGTTATTGATGTTGAATATCCTTTCAGACAAAATGTTCTTTAGTAACTTTATAATGTTAAAATGCTCTGGTTGGCTCACAAATATAAGGATTGCTTTAAACTGTTTTTGTCCTTTTGCAGTTGATTCAACTGATGTCACTTTAACAATAATCCGTGAACAAGGATTTGTGGGTGATGTTATTGTCCAGTACAGGACTCAACCAAATCTTTTCCTTCCACCTGTTAATCGAGCAACTGAAAACCAAGACTACAACAGTAGCCAAGGCGCCGTAATTTTAAAGGAGAATAGCATGCAGGCATTGATTAGAATTACGATATTTCCTGTAAGTCATGTGGAGCACATGGATTTTTTTTTTTTTGTTCTAAAGTATTAACAATCATTTGCTGTTTCTCATGATCAATAACGGCGAATAGTTCTGCAGTTAGAAATATGGCAGAGCTGTTGTATGTTTATAATGAATACTTGGATCAATTTATCAACCCCATTGGGATGTGTTTGTTGCTATTTCTTTGGATGGTAAGGAAGTACTTTTAACCTGAGATGGAATCAAATCTGAATGTCAGGGTGCAAACCTTCATGTACACAGTGCATGAGATCTGTGCGATTTTAACCTGCCCAAGCTCTGACTTAAGCTTAAAGCCAAATGGATAATGTCACAATGGTGGGCAGGAGTTTATCCTTTTATCACACGATAGGTTCTTAGTGACACTAGTGACAGTCCCTGAGAAAAAAGTGTCAAGACATCTTTTGGAACCATTGTGATGGAAGGGGTTCCAGACTGCTGTTGGAGAGGATTTCATTACATTAGAATGTCGTTAGGAGTGGGTCAGAAGCTATAATATTCCCCCAGACCAAAGTCACTGCTGCTCTTCACTCTGGCCCAGTGAGTTGGTGAAGGAGTGAAGACAGTGTTATCTGGATTGGATAGCAAGAAATGGAATAGGGAGTGACTGATGGGGTAGGTTACTGAGCAGAAGAAGATAAAGGGGAGGGTTAACCTGTGTAGGGAAGGAAGGAAACCTAGTGGCAGAAAGCAGAAGAAGGTGAAGAGGAGCAGGAGATGCAAGGGTTGGAGGAAAGGTTTATGAAGGGAATTGGGAGCGGGTTGGGTGCATGGGTTTGGGGAGGTGACAGTGAAAGTGGGGAGATTCAGCAACAGGGATGGGTTGTGGGTGAAGTGATCAAGAGGAAAGTGTGCACCTGTTAGTGTTGGGGAGAGGAAATCGAGGAGGAAGAGGTTAGTAAGGTCGTCCATACCTGAGCCCATCCTTGTAGATATTTGTGAGAATTAATGTCCATGCTACTGGGCCAGATTCCATTCATTTGGACCATCCTGTCACGGGTCAAAACCTCACTCAGTCAAGTCCTTTGGTAGCTGATGTGCATTGGCTGCCCACAAAAGCATTTAAGCTCAGTGCGAAGTTAGTCCTCCATATGAAGTTGGCACTTGGAACGCCAGGACCCTCATGGACAGTCCCAGTAGTGACAAACCTGAATGCCGCTTTAGACACAAAAAGCTGGAGTAACTCAGTGGGACGGGAGCAGGAATGGGTGACGTTTTTGGTCAAGACCTTTCTGTAGACTTTGCTTTGCCGCTTTACTGTCCTGTATCTGGGAACTCGGGTGCTTCGAAGTTGGGAAGTATTTTACTTTCTCTTTGAAGGTTGTGACTCTCTGGAATTGACAGGTCGAAAGAACGGTGGAAGTGGAGTCATTCTAGACTGAGATTGATTGATATTTAAATATGAGGGTACAGTGAGAGAGGAAGACAGCGGTATTGAGATCATTAGATCAGACATTGTTTTTTGAATGTTGCTGCAGACATGAGGACCCAGTGCACTACTGCTGCTCCTATTTATCATGTTTGACTGGTTTTATGAAATAATAGACACAAGGAACTGCAGATACTGGAATCTTGAGCAAAAGACACAAAGTGCTCGAGTAACTCAGCGGACATGCAGCATCACAGGGGAGCGTGGATAGGTGACGTTCTGGGCCCGGACACTTCTTCAGAGAGTTTTCATGATATGCTCCTCTTTACAGCTTATCACCACGGCAACCCTGGCATCACCCTTTCAGATACATTCCCTTTTCAATACAGTTCGCCCACCCTGCACTCACTCATTTCCTTCCCTTCCCAATTCTACGAAGGGGCT